>NW_019213011.1:0-133255 GCF_002532875.2 Varroa jacobsoni | reverse complement strand
TATAAAGAAGGTCACGACCGGGTGATAAGGACAGATAAATTGCCGACAAAAAAAATTCATCCACTGTGTTGATATATGTTAGAACAATGAAGTTTAATTCTATAATAATACGATGGGTATTATACACTTTTCTCTATGATTGCCCAGAACAAAACGTCATCGAAGTCGCTTTGCTTATATGCGGGTTGTTGTTTAAGTTTTGGGAAATAATTTCGCCCCGTGCCGAGAATTTACTCGTTTGTGTAGTTTGAATTACATACATTATCATTAATTTTCACAGGCTGATGCTCTCAGGACCTTCATAATGTAGCAAAGCGGTAGAAAGAGGCTACCAGCGTAGACATTTTACATTTCAGAATCACCCATAGCAATGCTGGGACCGAAGCAAACGCGGAAATGGTTATTGTACGCGTCATTTTGCTTTCGGCTAGGTCTAGTCAATCGCGTTTCGGATTTGATCCTTCAACTGAAGCCATTTTCTTCTTTTTACTTGAGAATCATCAGATGACACTAGTTCTTGCCTATCATAGGTATATGACAGTCTTAGCTCTTCCTTTTACATCGGTTAAGAACGAAATTTTAATTTATGTCCATGTTCAACGAAGTGTTTGATGTGACCGATGTACCCGAAAGCACTTTTACGCCGCGTAGCTTTTCGTATTACAGATATGCTTCGAGATAGGTGCTAATAAGCTTTGGCCTATGTGATTAGCTACAGCGTTTGTCAATTTCGCACATATCTATCTATCTATCTATCGCACAGGAGGAAAAACCCACCGCTACTCTGATTTTGGACATATGCACCTAATAACAATAGGAACCTCAATTCAGACTCGGTTTCCTGCAGTGCTGATCCGCGATCGTACTACAAGTCGTACGAACCGTTACCGCGGCCGGGAGCGCTAGAGCAGCACGTGGCCAAAATAACTATTATTTAGATCACTCTGGAAAGCTCGACAGCAATATCGTACAGAGGACGTTACTTCAGCGTTTCGATACAAACACCAGTTTGCAATGGCAAACCACCCAAAGAACACCCTTAACTTGTCCGCTCACCAGTTTTACTAATATTACGCTGACGAACGCCCCATTTATTTAAGCCGGTTGCATCGAAGAGTTGTACCTGTAGCGTTTTCCACTTTACTAATTCAGTGTTTGTTCGAACCCGTTATAGTAGTTGATCTAAATGTGTGCATATGTAGCTTTTTTTTTCGAGACAACGTTGGGCTCAGCAGTTGTACACATACGAAAGCTGCACATATACACACTCAGTAGTGTGCGCAATTGAGCATGCTGAGATTGGCCGATATTATAATTAAATGAATATTTGGATATTAGCAGAATAACTATACGGTCACCTTTCCCTTGGCACCGAGAGAATTGTATAATTATTGGCTAGCGATAAGGATTTCCTTTTATAATACACGCATAAATGCAAGGGTATCTGTATGGATTTGAAACTATGCAATATGGTCTCCAGATGCATCAAAACCGGTTACGCTATTATAGTTATTATAGATTAGTCCTACCCTACGAGACCTTACTAGATCACCTGAGAACAAACTTAGCATTACCTCTGGACCCCATAAAGCCGTACACAGCCCCTATGTAAGGAACTCTAAGGAAAGTAATTTGCCTCCATTAACGCTGCCTAGCCTGAGTCACATTATCGCGACCAGTACGATTTATATTTAACACTAAAACAACAATCACGCTAACCAACCTGTATCAGAATACAATATTAGATCAGGTATCGTTTTCTAATGAAGTTATTGATTGAAGTTATTGATCATTGACAAAAAGATACAGCTTCGTAAAAGTTAATGCTAGCTTCCACTTGGCATGGATCCACTTGAGCTGGGGTAACTCCACAGACGAAATGCCCCCCATAAGAACAACCAAGTAGGGGAAGAACTGATGGCAACGATCCCTTCGAACATAAATCGCAACTCTACCTGCATCAACCGCTTAATTTGTCTCGTTTTCCTGTCTTCAAGCAGCGCGTTTAGTCCAGTTAACTAAGGTAAACGGTATCGCAAACACACTGTGAACTGCAAGTTACAACTGGATCACATGGAGAAACACGCTGTGCATTTCAGATTTCGACAGCCACAGCTCTAGCTGGACTGGAAATTGCGTTTGTTACAAATAGGTTTATAAATGAGACGACGACATTTATGGACGTCATTATCGGACAATTACGGTAAGCGCGAATCAGTGTTCCAGCGAGAGAAGCAGATCCATAGGGGAAACGATAATGTCTAGCAGAATTCTACGCACGCCGGAGAAACGCTGGTTAACTCAATCCGTAAGCCGCTACGGACGTAGAGTGTGTCATACCTCGCATTTAGCAGCTTGCCGACAAACTGTGTAGCTGGAGAGGGCGTTGGCAAGTCGTTACTGAGCGGGATCAAGCGAGAGTCCGTCATGGGTGCTGTTTTTGGCATCATCTGACTCCTCGGTGAACGAGTTTAAGGAGTGGACGAGTGGGCACTCTGCAGTAACTTCTCATAAAGGCGGAGAGGAGGATAGGCCGAGACGTTCAATAGGAAGGAGCTGTCTATAAAGTATAACGGCCGGCTGCAAGCTGTTGGCAATAACGTTACTGTAATTATCGAGCAAAATAGTAAAAATGAGGGATAGAGAGTCTCCGATGTAAAGTATTCGGTCTGCTCCAGCCGCCGACAGACATCGCGAATAGACTAGCGTTACACCAAAAAACACTGACACTCCAAGACGAACGTGTGGCAAATTAAATTTATTTCTGCTGTACGGACCTGTATAGATTAATCTACATACACATACGTATGTCTTATGTATAAATCATCAATGTGCTGCGATATGACAGCTGGTGCAAGAATACGTTAACTGTTTTTGGCGCCATCGTAAAGGCACCGTCAAACGGAAGGGAGGGGTCGCCATCACTGGGCATTAATTGTGCTGACTGGGTGATTCTAGGAGCAGAGTCTTTCTAGCGGCGGGTTAATAGTTGCAGCCCGCCGTAAGAACGTCCGTATTTGGGTAAGAGCAAAGGAATCGTATCGGCTGTGCGCGTTGTCAGCGGCGTTGCAAGAAGGAGAACGAAGCTGTGATTGGCGCTGAAAAAGGTTCGAGAGCTTCATCGCTCCTAGGTGACGCGACGTAACGTGAATGCCACGGTCGATCGGCCTCCAGTTTTTTTGTCGAGAATATCTACGAGCCAAATGATTGAGCTGTTGTCGCCCGGCGTCGAGGGCAAACGAATGCAATACCACCACAGCACAATAACAAAGGGCACAAAACTAAATATCTCTAATTATCTCTGCGGGCAAGTAATGGTTAATAGGATCTTACGGTGTGAACGGTAGTAACAGAATATCGGAAACTAACGCCGATCCGTTTTGGAAAGGAGGTGGATGGAAGTTTTCGTGTGCGTGTCGATACAAATAGCTTAAGGTGCTCCTGATCTGGCCAATCGACGAAGTGCAACATGTGCCATTAGTAAAACCCATTCGGCCCAGAAAACTGCCCCAGATTCACACACATCACTTTAAAGCGATAGAGCATTTGGGCAGTGAAGTGATACTCAATGTCGGTGTCAATCTATTATCCTGTGTTTGTGCTAACTAAAAATATACGTTATGGGTCAGATGGGATAATTAATAAAGAAGAGAACACCGAAAAGTAAGTCGAACGATGAGGACTACACTGTAATATAATGGTTTATTTGTTTTTGCTAAGTAGGTCATGGGCACACGCGCTGTTTCAGTTTGTATCTGGCAAACAGTAAAAATTATTTATGCACAAATCACTGAACATTAGCAATAAGAATAAATAAAATTATGAATTATTTATTTATAGGAAAATGGGCTCTTCCAATCTTTTTAGTGTTAAGTTTTCGAGATTAACTTCCATTGTAAGTGCACGATGCGGCTCGTATGTGCGCCGCAGGTTGATTAACTCATTTCAACTTGCGCTGCGTAGGCCATCAAAAACCTCAGGACCTCGGTCCTATTTCATATTAAATTTACTCAGTAGAAAAATGCCCGCATATAGGATTCAACTTCCCAGTTCTAAGGCCGTCTGTTCGTGGTATGAACTGTGCGCATTATTAGAAATTATATGTTTTTTTAGCTGACCTACCCGTTCCGTCAGACAGATCCGGTTGCCAGCGTCTGCCTTGCACTAAATAAATATACCCTAATTATATTTGTTTCGTATATAAAATAATTCCAGTCATCAAGCGTCTACTTCTCAAAGAGATGATTTATTTATATAAATATTCAATGGGAGCACCGTAGACAGTTCATTATTGCTAAACACGTTTTTGCATGTATTGATTGTTTGCTATTTTAATCAGCTTCTACAGCTTATTTTCAACCCGATACTTGCAATGCGGAGTTTGATTTGAAGCAATACTGTGTATATATAAACAAAAATTTCGAAAATACCTGGTATATAATCCACCAGTTACAATTAGCCAAAGTACCACGCGTGCTAATAGTTTTTCTCCTCGGTACATCTAGTGAAAGCTGTCAGAGTAAAAATTTTCTCGCGCGCCTGTTTCCTATGGCTGTCTTAAGCGCCCGTTGATAAATTTCGTTTATTAGACGAGTCGTGAGGACGCCGAACGTTTCCAAAGCAAACAGGCTGTTTCCTCATTTTCTGGTATACAAACTTCCATACCTCTTAAGTTTGGTCTGGCCCGGGCTGGCGAAGACGGCTAGGGACAATGTGCGAAAAAGTTGAATTGTACAGCAAGGGATGTAGCATGTTAGACATTTATACACAGTGAACGTATGCAGGTAGCCAGATACCGAAAACGTAACTCATTTGTTATTCGTTCATGTTTTGTTTTTATTTTTATTTATAGAGTTTATTAGATCGCCAAAGCTACTTCAGCAGTACTTTTGTGGCTTCAGTTAAAGAAACACGATCAATCAGAGGCGACTCGTTTGAAAATTTTCTCGGCTTGTGTCGTGATGCGATACAACATCGAAACATTGTCGTTCTACTTGTAGCTCATCATTTTAGCTGGCAAGAACTCGTAAATTTTTGTACCTGTTTGACTAAATACATTGATACTGTGTGGATATTAAGAAAAATCGCGTGATATAATTATATCGATAATTATGATCGTGGATCTACACAATAAAAATAGATAAACTTCGATCTGTCCATACAAACACGAGGCGGGCAATGCTACGTCAAAAACTGGGTTTCTTGAGATTTGGCCAAATTCAGTCCATCACGGTCACAGTCGATACTGCGCCACCAATCAACACATGATAGCTTTACTACCAACAATGTCAACAGTACATAATATTCTACTGCAGTGGTTAAGCGGTTTTTTTTTTTTGCCAATAATTAACAGATTACAGTATTTTCCAAATGCTCACCCCCTAGTGACGTACTCACTAATCGCCTGATCTAGATCTTACAGGGTAGTTCGCATATGGCGTGGAACGTTTTTTGCTTAGTAGAGCTCAACTATTTAGTTCGTAGAAACGAGAGCAGCAGAGCATTCGCAGGCGTCCATAGAGATACGGCGATAGTAAACACGACCCGCCAAACAAACAAAGCAGAAACTCCTTAAACCGCATAACTAATAGTGAGTAGTACTTTTGTTGACCGAACAGGGGTTCATGTGAATCTAGCAAGAAAAAATCTAGCAGAAAATTACCTTCAAGTTAGTCGCACCTATGCTCAAATAACGCCTACCATTGTTATTATGAGTGTATTTATATATGTAGATATTTTTACAAGTCACAGATTGAAAAAACTTAATCGATTAATGGACTAGTATCGGTGTAAAATTGTACTTTGGTAGCAGCAATTCAACATGTTAACAGTGGAGCCTCGAGAGAGGACGAGTAACGCTCTAGGCAATCCGAGCATCATCGTCCCATAGAACAGAAACCGAGATAGACATCTTGTATCCGGCTCCTATATTCGAAAAATCATAGTCGCTGCCCTAAACAGGTTATCTTCTAGGTCTAAGCGTGGCTATCCTATTCCAATAATGATGATTGCCCTGTGCTAGGTACGCCTTCGGAACGATGCCATGCCTGATGTCACTCGTCAAACCACATTGTAAATAAAACTATTCTAGCGAACTGGAACGCCCGTAACTTCATCATTGCACTTATAAGCCTCTCGCTAAACCTATGTTAACATAGATTCAATGCTACTCGAAAAAGGGGCTGTATTCCATTTTCAATAGTTATTTGCTCCTTAATTTAAGTAGTTCTCTGATTTTCAATTCGCTTTTTGATATTCTTCGGCCATCGCAAAGATCCTCCGTTATCCTTTAAAAAAAAATAGCAAATTTCAACAAATCGGCACTATAATATACTTACGTAAGAAGAAATGCTAGCTTGAAAAAATTCGGTCATTGGACCCAAAATCCCATGCTGACTACGGGCCGCTTTGCGCTTTCCATTGTTATTTTGAAAAAAAAAAAGAATGAGCTCAACCGTTGGCTGTTACTACAGCCTATTATGAAAGATGTCTTGAACGTTACAAATTCATTATTATTATATTCATTATTACAAATTCAAGCTCTAGATAGCGAAATTTCGGCATCTATGTGTCAGGTTTTATATCCAACATTGCCGCTGGGCATTCTATCGGACCGCTGGGTTTCAACAAGTGTGTCTATGACCGGGTTCGAACTTCTACCACGACATGCCTCTTAGATTAGCAAGCAAATTAAGCTATCAGGGGAACAGCGAAGTTCAGTGAGCAGACTGTAGCGCAAGACTATGTATCTACCAACATGCAGATGTGGGCTGTGTCACCTGCGTGCAACTTATGGAAAAGATGTTTTACGTTTGAAGCAATTTTCGACCTTGCGTTTCGTACGTTCAAATAATTTGTACATAATTAACCTTGTCAATAAATACGACGCATAATATGTATTTATAAAGTTTTTTTTGACAAACATTAATCCATACGAATCTTCCATCCACCTGCAGGTATATGAAAAGCTTCAAGCCAAGGGCCCGACACACACAAGTACAGACGGAGAAATCACATCGGATTAATCAGGGCGATTTCTGCTTCGTCTGTAAAGAAGATAGTTTCTTAACGCTATCCATCTGAACCAGAAGGACTAGAGAAGCGTGGCTTTCCATCATCGTCCATCTGTCGTTTACCTATTGAATTCTCAGTATCATAAAACGCAGTAGCGATAAGAATCAGAATGCGAATGGACGTGAGCGACGTAATTGGCTCGTTCGGCCTATATCATTTCATTGTGCTCCTGGTGACGGTGCTCCGAGCCCTGCCTTCAGCATGGACACTGACAGGAATTGATTTTATCTCGGGAGATGTTCCATTCAGATGTGCGTACGATGAAGACACTTGGTACCTCATTAAAAAGGTAAAGTAAACAAAAGAACAATCAACTAAGTTAAAAATCAGATTTTAAGTTGATATAAGGCTACAGAAGTTGCGCGTTACTATTTTTTTAACATTATCGTGTTTCGAAGAAAAGCTATCTAATAGATGAGGGAAGCCAGTCATATGAATAGGACTTTGTTATTTTCATTTGAAGCTGGAGGGTGGCTAACTTTTGCTAAGGAAACTATCTCGATCGTATCCGTAGAACAATCAGATTCTGCCATGAGACAAATACTTGAGTCTCTACAGAGAGGACTGAACAACTGAATGAAATGCTATTTCCATTGATATATTATACAAGTAGAACTATATGTGCGTCGCAAACATAAAAATGTTGCCGACCCAAATAAGTGCAAAACCCAGTCCGTTCATAACGTACAGTATTGATCAAGAACTTATCCGGATCAACATTAATCAGTGTTTAATTACGTACGTCAATGGCACGGTTAAGTACTCATGATAGAGCTGTACTTCTGCAACTTGTAATTTTCCTTAGCTCCATTAGTAAATTTTCCCCTAGATTCACGCTGTGACGTTCTTCCATGCTGTTTTTTTGAAGCAGTGCGCTACAACAAATATCATTGTGTCCTATGAATAGAAATGTCCCTAAAGCCATATGGATTTCCACACATATACTCCGCTATTTCGTAACGTGTCAAATTTTCAGTGCTGCTACTGAATAAGTAGTACCTGGAAGCTTTTCAGAAACTTTTGGGTGTGTCTAGGGCAAGCATTAGCTGGACAGAGTGCTAATGGTGTGCACTATGGTTGGATATAGGGCATGAGAGTGCTCAGTGGGAGGTCCGACCATATCAGACTATGAACCCCATTCTATTAGTTTTAGATTCGCGCCGTTGTGATAGTACGCGCACAATCCTTTGTCTACACATGCTAAAGAAATCAAACGGTTTAGGAATTATATTTTGGTCCGATAGTAGGCTAGGAGTCTCGCAAATTTACGGGCTCAGAATGGGCGAAAACAGCCAACCGTATGAGTTTATCTGGATAATCTAATCGGCAGCTGATATTATCCTCTCCAAAAAAATCTATTGTTTCTGTATCAGAAATAATGTTTTGACTAAATTTTTAATCAATTTTCAAATTTAAACCCTATCGCAGATCTTTTGCTTTGCTTCACGGAACTGCCCTTGGATCTTTCAGAGGCCGCCCTAAAACTGGAAATAATGTAAATCGTTGATTTCGGTAGATTGATGTTTTTAATTACAGTACCTTCTATCAATACGGCAAAAGTAAATAATAACTGCGCTTTGTTCAGTTTCCATAAACGACACAGTTTCGTTTGCTGTGACGGATCGATTGTTTCGTCTCAAAGAGGACTGGCGCTCGGCAAGTGGAGCAGCAGCTGAACATAATCCCCTTACGAGAAACAGCCCACCAAAGATCATTTAATATGCACTATAGGACGCTAGCTAAAAGAGCACTTATCTTAGAACAGCGTAATTACCGACAAAATCTCCAATAAAAACTATTCCCAAAAACAGGATAACGACATACACATTTCTTCGTACGTACCACGTCTATAGAAAAATTTATGGAAGACGTTTTTGTGTAAAACATCGCATCGGTTCGATTCAATTATTAGCTATATACATTTTTTCTATCTATTGAGTCGTTTCTTAGGTTAGATTCTAGAAACGATCTACCTAACATCCAGGTAGAGTTAGATTGCGAAGATCTACAGATAGGTAAGATACACTCAATAAAGATCTAATTAAAAAAATATTCTTTTTATCTCTTCGTCCTTTCAGAATCATTCGTTAGAGCGATATTTAAAGAATAACTGCTCAAAATTTCATATACAAATAGACCACAAGGATGAGTCAGTTCTCCTGAACATCTCTGCTCCGCTAAAATGTCCAAAGTTCGCGTTCGACAAACCTGATACCGCCTATGGCTGGTCCGTCGTTGAAGAAGTAAGTTGACTCAATTGCTAACTTAAGTTTTTTTTCTCATACATATTATTCACCCCTTTTTGAATACTAGTTCCCCGTTTCCCCCGGCATGTACAAGTTGGCTATTAAGCATGCATAGTACTGAGCATTTCGTGCATAGAACTTTTCAGTGCCCGGTTAATCACATGCTAATTGTAACCTTATCTTATCTTCTTTCTAACCAAATCTATTTTCCAGTCCCAGAAATATATTCTATGACGCACTTGTAGCCCGTGGAACGAAGTTACTGTTCGACAGGTAAATGCCTGGCGCACGCCCGTTTAGCCTGAAAGGGAGCAAGGATCCATAAATTTATTTGGCTCTTTTTTAAAAATGCAATTTGGTTTTCTAAAAATAGGTTTATATTTAGTTACCCAAATATGTCTTCATCTTATGGCTTGAAATAAGACGTAAGAAAGAACAATTAGTATCACTAGTGGCGTTGCCTTCTGAAGCAACAGAGCCATTTTCAACATTATTTCAATAGCCATTTGTCGGCTACGGATTTTTACGCTATTGACGTTATTGCGTGGTAGGTTAATAGCTATGAGACTTCAAACATGAGCGTGTGTCCGATGGTCTTACGCAAACCAAAAACAAAACCGGAGGATCTAGGTAATTGTTACATGCGTGCGTAACGCAGAATGATCTTGTGCTGCCATAATAAATCCTGACAGCTTAGGCACGCAATATATATATACATATGTTCATATATATATATACATCATATATATTTTATATATATGTAAGCATATATAAGCACGGTACCACTGATAGATGGGTAGATTACGGTCACTTAAGAGGAGTGAAAGTATATTTATCGAAAAGTACGTCTAAAAATGTATATATTTTATATCGCCAAGAGGAGCCATTTCAGTTGTAATAGAATACGTTTTGAACCGTGTAAAGAGATAGTAAAGTTAGCGCCGTGCCATCATGGTCATCGATCAGGTAGATTGATAGCCGAAGCATTGTTGAGAAAATCAAAGTCGGTGTTATTGTGCCTTGGGCTTTTTTGCAATGCATCTTCAAATAGGCAGACAATAGGAAATCTGTGGCATTTTTCTAGATCTTGCAAGTTTAGCTCAGTTCTATGTACTGACTATATATGCAAGGTTAGGTCTCAAAAATGTTATTTATCCCATGCCCAATTCAGTTTTACCTAAATATCTTTGGTTTTACGTCCGCTATTGCCATTAGAGACTTCATCAGACGCCTGATTCTCAGCACCTATCTGGACCAGCACGTGTCTCTAGACAAATGTATCATACGCACTCAACTACTACGGGGACAATTCAGTTTTACCTCTTCTTTCTTTTCGATTTGTTTACACATACCTAACTCAACCGCATATATTCAATACGGCGATTTTGCCACTTAGGACGCTATATACGGCGCAGGAACTGGTTCGGCCATGTACCGCTATAAGCGGTCAAAATGGCCAGCGACGAAAGCGCGATGGTTTAATACTTTGACAAGAAATTCATTTGCCGACGACCATCAGTGAGCGGAGACACTGTTGAATGTCAGTCGGCCAACGCTATTTCTATAAACCCCTGTGTCAAAAACAGCTCAACTAAACACTAAAGTTAGATAACGCGAACGACTTGTTAGTGGCTGATGGTGTCTAATTTTCGATTTAAAATTATAAAATATAGCTTAATATGTACCCAGTGGCTGTGTTAAACTAGCTAAGGTAAAACTTTCTTGTATGGAAAATAATCCGAATTGAAAACCTAGAGCCTAAATTAGGTGCAATTTCGATCATTGCGTTTCGTTTGTCCTGGACAATACAACTAGGCCAATACACGTCACTGTGAAAATAAAAACGACAAGAACTTTGCACCGAAAAACAGAATAATTTTCGTTCAAAATTATACGACATATAAACATAATAATAATAATAATAATAAAGAAGAATAAGAAAAACGAAAAGACTATGGACAACGTGAAAGCCTATGTTGAAACTGTACTGCCTTACACGCTGCCACACGCTTTGCCTCTACGCAAGTATATAGTGTCACTGGCCGATATGACGCAGAAAAACTGAGTTGTGTTACAGAGCATTTTGTTATATAAACCTTAAGTGTCCTATCCGAAAAATCTAGTATACTACCTAGCTAGTTGTATAACCTACATAATTACTGTTGCTTCTAGTGGTCGTTGGTCTGCGACCGGCATTTGATGGGATCGGCGATGCAAAGCATCGTGTTCGCCGGATCGTTCGTCGGAGCGATTATTTTCGGTCTCGTAGCCGATTGGTAAGCAATTTACACTGGTCAATTGATAGAAAAATGGTCTACAGGTCGCCTTAAACACTCAGCAGAAACATTCACTACTTTGTTCCACATCCAAATTTTCGCGCCCTTTTATATCGCCTCATATGCTCCCTGACGTGAGACGAAAAGCGGGTTGGGTGTGATGGGCCATCAAAGGACACAGATTCGCGTATATGGCGCGTACGATAGCGATTCCCTTGACATTTGAAGTGACACTTGAAAAGAAAAGTTCAGTCTATTGTACCATGTTTGTTTAGGCAGGGCCGTCGGCGTAGTTTGCTAGTGAGCACCGTCACCTTTGCAGGATTCGCGATGATATCGGCGACTCAGAAATCTTTCTGGCTCTTCAACACGTTCCGTTTCTTTCAAGCCGCTGCGGTAGCTGGTATACAGATCACAGCATCAGCCCTTTGTAAGTACGCGGCATACACTGATAGATGATATACATGGCATCGATTTCATATGTTATCAACATTAACAAACCGACTATTTAAATGTACTAGTTTTTATTAGTGTGATCAAACACAGTCAAGCAGAGTAATAATCATAATTCTTATTAATCCTTTTCATGTACATAGCCAGTAGTTGTCCTATTGCTTTTCTGAATCCACATGACGGGAGTCCGCCCGATGGACCTGAACCTGGGTTCTGAGCCTAAACGTGCCTGTTGCACTTGTACAAATCTTCTGTTGCACTGTCCTTATTATTCCGTTACAATTGTGTATTTGGTGCCTTGTTGCCGGTTTATTGTTGCGGTCCTATCGTCAATCTGTTTACCTTGCTCCGTTATTCCATTAGTCCGAGTTTGAGTATCTTGCTCCTATTGCATTGATAATTGTGTCACCTCTTTCCCTGATTCACTTATTCGATTCAGGTGTACTACCATACTAGTAACTCGTTTGCCTAATTAACTTTAGGACACGAAGTAGTTGAAGTTCGAAATTGGGCGTAGATATACTTCATTTTTGTTGGAAGGACGTAACCGTCTGAAGCAGTGATGCATAATTAAGGCAAGACATAGTATAAAATTCTCGAAATATTTACGTTAGCTGCTTTGTTATGCTGTTTAAAGTCAAGAGGAGCGTAATTGACCTGAATCAGTCATTCGAAATCAAAGCATCGTTGCGGTATCATTAACTTACTACGGCCGTTATTTAGTATTTTCGAAATGAAATAGATCATAGTATTCAAAATGCCATATAATATTGCTAGCGAAAGCAAGCAGGTAAGCAATATTCAGGCAAGATAGTTATAATAACTCGTCGAGGCAAAGAGTAAATGTCTAGCGCGTCTTTTACTCAACAGTTATGGAGCTTCTTCTACCAAGAGATCGATACCTCTTCAACGTGGGGTTCTCGATAGGCTTTGCGGTGTGTACGGTGCCGATTCCTTATGTTACCATGGCACTAAATTCGTGGCAATTGTTCCAACTCGTTACGGGCCTGTGTGCCCTTTGCATCCTCCTGCCTCTATTGTGAGCACCCAAAGATTTCTTAATCATTCTAATTAGATCAGATCAATAACACTGTTAAGGGTCATTCACTAAAGAGATTTTTTTTCTTCGCTGAACCTCGGTTTAATAAAGATATGACCTGCAATTAAATCCGTCTTTTTTTCGTAAACACACAGAAAATATGTCTATGTTTCCTTTTCACAAAGTGAAAAGGAAACATAGACATATTGGGAGCATTCCTTATGCCAATATAACCTGTCTACTAGGTCGAAGTACGGTGGTAGTATGATTTTTTTGTGCTAATACGCTAAATAAAAGAAAAAAAAAAACGTTTTCAGAGTTGTCGAGGAGTCTCCTCGTTGGCTCGTCAGCCAGAAGCGAACGCTCGAAGCTCGTGAGGTGCTCAACTCAATATTCACGACAAATCGAAGGATTGTGTCTAATTTCAGCTATCTGATGTCCAATCTCGTCGAGCAAACTCATGTGGGTTTTGACATCTTTTTTATGTGTGTAACGTAGTTAAATTCCTATAAATGTCGGAGCTTGTATGATTTCTTTCTTATATGAAAATAAAAATGCCGTGTTGTTTCTTTGATAGACCTTAATGTTAAATATACTTACTATATATATATATATATATAATATACTTGCATTTAGCTGAGTAAGCATAATTTTCTTTTTTAGCATTAAGGTCAGTAACGTTGTCTAAATTCATTGAAGACTCGAGGATGATGACCTGTTTTGCTCATTTTGTTCTGCTGTATTGAAAGTAGTGTTTTTAGTCGAAACCGAAAACTCCCGACGAGCTTTAAGTATATAATTAGCGTTCTTCAATGAAAGTAAACTGTTTATTTATCTCTGAGTTCGTTTAATGCCAACTTAAGTAAAAACTAAGTAAATGATACTCGCTGTAAGAAAAACAATCGTTTGCTCCACAACGATTACCCTCTATGCATTGCACGGTATTTTATGCAAGCGTCTTTTAATTTTTACAGACATTTTATATGACGATTACGAACAGATTGGACATTTCTACGTCATCGAATAGTGCTATGAAACGTGCCCAATTTGATCTGCAGTTGCGAGAAAAATACCTGGTTTAGTTTAAAAATGCTGCCTGTATTTATCGTACACAGAATACTTGCGTTGCACGACTCTAGTAAAAGTTGAAATAGGTTGACTGTCTTTACGAACAGCCTTACTTACATCTAGCTTATTTGTCATATTCTAGAACAGAGAAATTGAAGGAATCTTCCGTCTGCTGGGTCATGGTCGATTACGAATTCAACTTTCGCTCATACTACTATACTGGCTTATCGAGAACGGCATCTACTATGCTGAGATTTTTCTCTCGTCTCATATTCGAGGTAAGAATAGATCTTCTTTTCTTCATGATGACGACGACTGGCTGTATTTCGAATTCAAGGATTCTAAAACCGCACTCATTATATGAACCATGCAGTACATACGGATCTGCTACTACAGACAATATCGGGTACCAGTATGTACAATCTGAAGAATGTATAACGCCACAATCTGTGACGTTCACGAATCACAACGGTACTGTGAAAATTCGAAATTGTGCCGGATGACTAGCTAATGATTTTCGAGACCCGCAAAAGGATCTTGGTTCGATTTTCTTTTTATTGACGTCAAAATCAGGCAACAAAAATTACCTTTGAGGTAGATCAGTGGAGCTTTTGGCTGAGGACGCTTCCACGACGCCGTCTATACTTGTTACCATTCTATTGCACAATTTCAGATACAGACCATAAGTTGGCATTTGCAATTAACGCCGCAGCGGAGATTCCAGCTGGGCTCATCGGAATGATCTTCCTGCGCTATTTCAACCGCCGTTCCTCCATGGCGTCATCCCTAGCAGTAGGCTCTGCCTGTGCGATCGTTGCGGCAGCGATACCGATTCGTACGTAATGATAGTAACCGAGGTTCAAAATGGCTAAAACGTACGATGGTGCAACCAACCGGTGCTTACCATTCGAGACGTTTGTCGTACGAGTGTTTCTCTGAATTTTTAAATTTTATTGTCGAAATCTCTAGAGCATTAACGAATTATATGACTAAAAAGGCCAATTGGCATGGTGATGGGGAGCGAGACCTATATTATTCGAATATGGAGAAATCGGTCTTGTAGAGGCTCACTTCTATATAACAAAGTGAATAATTCTCGTTCGTGACTATAACTGGACAGTCTGGCAACCGCGTCTCCGGTGCATTATACGCGATTCTATACGATTTTTCTCATATCTAATGTATATAGCTGTATAAGAGAAACGTTTTGCTGTGCATATGTACATGTACGACTGTTTTGCAGAAGATGCTTTGTATTCGCTTGTCCTAAGTGGTCTCACTCGCTTCTTCTTAACGCTAGCAACGTCGATTAAATGGGTCTACACACTTGAGCTGATGCCGACCAATATACGATCGCTTGGATTTGCTATGGCTTTTGCGATGGGTCGCATCGGAGGAATATTTGCGCCGTACATTCGGGATATGGTGCGTATTGATTCTAAATATTGTAAAGCCCAATAGTGTTTTTTGGCCTAGTATGGACGCGTGCATCTAGACCACGATGCAAATGTGTCACAATAGCACTGAATAAAAGCAGCTATAGTCAACTAATTAAGATTATGTTCCGCAAACATTTCTTCTCTGCAAAGGCATACAAAATTTAGGATTTCACACTAGTTATGATATGATTAGAAGGGTTATATAGTGTTCTATAAAACGATAGAGCTCAAAATCAGAGTGCGATCGTAAAAATCTGCGGCAAATATATGTTTAATACAGGTCCAACTTTAGGACGGTGCTATCCGACGCCTGATAATTATTGAATTTTTAGAACATAAGGTCTGCAGATGGACGAACACGTGTTTCGTGTTCTATCGCCGAAATCTTATTTAAAATATACCACTGTCCTTAGAACAGTAATAATTCATTACTAATTTTTTTTAATTGCGCCTTCATTTTCAGGCCATCAGTTCGCCCGAAAACCAAAAATGGTGCTTTGTCATAATCAGCGTAGGTTCGCTTTGCGCGACCATGCTAGTGTTCTTCCTGCCGGAAACGATCAATGCCCAATTGCCTGACAGTTTCTTTGAAACCTTCCGACGACAACGAAGGAGACGGGGTCAGTCGATACCACGGACCTAAGCCATAAGGAACGTAAGCTATACAGTAGTACTATTTCTATGTATTGAAGTACGATTTCATGATGACCACAATATCGTCTTTCTCACTATCATCAGCCAAAGGTCTTCATTAAGAAATTATATTTATCGAGAGAAGGAAAAGTGTGCTAAACGTTGCATGTAGAATCCTGCTGGTACGAATACGGGATAAAATTGTCGATACGTCGTTGGGAATCTGCCCAGATTCCAGCATATCAAATACTGGCCTGAGCTAGCCTTAATGGTGGGATGAATTGCCCTCTTGCTACAAATGCTGTCATTCGTTTTGTGACTTTTTTTTTTTGTAGGGATAACATAGGGTATCTTTTCGGAGTCGAAATTATTCCGACGTTTCCACCTTAATCGAAATAATCCACAAGGTACTTTTCAAAAACTGAATATGTACAAAAACGTTGATTTTTCTTCGCTTTATTATTGAACTATCTTTAAGATAATTTGGTATAAACCAATACATAGCAAGGCTAAGCGAGTTAAATTATTGAAAACGTGCACTAGCTTTAGAAATGATGGCAGGAAGTAATTGATCCGTTTCGTATGAATTTTCTAATGATCAAAATTCTAACTAGCGGCCGTGCACCTTAAGTATTCGTTATCACATACCCTTAGCGTTATTTCAGTTACTAGACAATGTTATTTGATGGGTAACACTTCGATGAGCATGTTAAATATGGCGCCTTGTAAGCACAACGAAATTTATATTGTATGCATGCAAGGATTTCTGTTTGTCCTAAGCCGCCCGACATTAACTGACATACAGTACTACTTATTCAGACAGACGACCGTAGTCCTTCATTATCAGATAGTGAGCAGCGATTACGATAGTGTCGCTATTGGCGTTAAACATCGCGCAACGAGATAAGGCCTGCTTGCGCAAAATCTGTTACACGCGCTGCCAAAATGAGGGATACATGCCAAGTTAATGGATTACTCAGGTCCTATGGATATAACCGCGGTGACTAGTGAAGCCTTTTCCCTGATTTATACTCGAAATTAACTTATTTGGAGTAAAACAGTACTTTACACTGAACGATTGAAAAGAAACTATTCTGGCTTCTATTCCTTTTTTTTCTTTTTTTTTTTTTTCATTCAACATAGTTCTGCTGGGCAACAGCTCAACTTACTAACTAAGCTCCCAAATATGAAATGTAAATATCGAAAAATTGCTTTATTGCCAATTAGCCTGCAGAATGTTTAGGTTCTATTCGTTAGCTTGTCGCGGCTGGCCGTTACCTTAAAGCGTAATAGAAAATTGGTGATGAGTTGATACATATACACAATCCTTGATGGCTATGATACAGCGAGGGCTTGCAAGTTTGATAGGTTATAATATAATTCAGCTTCAAGTTACTTTTGTATGATTTATTGAAAGAGAATCACGTCTATCTCATAACCTAGCTAGCTATAAGTAGCATTTCTGGCTGCTGTCCGAAAGAAGTTTTTGCCCGGATTCTGGACTCGTTCTGATCTCGTTCATGGTTCTTTGGGTCAAAGCGCCCTTTTCTAGTTCGTACATTAAAAGCTGCTTTCTTTGGGTACTAAATATGTATCACGCCGGTAAGGAAGTCCTGGCAATTTTCAGTGCATGATCGAATAAAGTGTACAGCGGGCGAAAAACCTCATCTACGTCTTCGCCTTCAAGGAACTTCCTAGCACACAAGTTGAGATAGTAAAGTTTTTGAACGCACCATCTTAAACGACCCAGTGCAAGTAAAATGCTCAAACGGGCTTGTGCTGGGATTTAATTCTGTGTGTCAAAAAAAGTACATGACGAGCAGGGGGACGGACATCGTCAGAAACGTTATTGGAGCCTATTTATATAAACATGTGTAAGCAGATTAATTATTTGAAAATAGAGTAGTACACGATGATATAAAATGCTATGACAGCGTATACATAATCATTCCCTTTGTTCCCATCCATCGTGTCGCCATATATATAAATTTTTAACGTCTCGAAAAATTCTCAGCTTAAATGCCGCGTTATTTCCGAGTGGCGTTGGTAGAAATGAGGCAGCATCGGCATCTATGATGTATATTACTACGATAACACTGAACTTACCAAAAATGAAAGGACTCTCACTAGGCTGTTAAGTTCATTTTAGGCTGTCTAGTGAATGATACACCGGTGAGCTAATCTTTACAAAGGATTTTCGAATTGATGCCGTTACAGGTGTGTAAAAAAGCTGTAATTTTTAACCGAATCTTTTGTGTGTTGTCAAAAATGCGGGTCTAACTATAAAATAGTTCCCTATCATATAGGTACAAATAAATATGCTCATAACTAATGGGCTGTTTTATTTAATCGGTAAAAATTGAAACTTGGTTGCGAACCAGTAATCGACAATGCGGTCACCCAACCGAGCTTACTAAATCCAATGCTAGGTTCATCTATGACTTCAAATAGATAGGACATAAATGACACCTATTTTATTACCATTTATGAAAATTAGTAATCGTCTGAAAAAAAAAATTATGAATACTACTATAGCTATTGAAATAGGACAGGACATTATTGGTCGGCGAAACCTATGGTGTTATACTCAACTCTTCGATTTTCATTTGAGGTATCGATATTCAGTTATGAGTGCTTTCAAACAGCTAACGTATAGTCGGATATATCCGACGAGACAAGCAGTGAATTAAATGATATATAAAGTATAACCGTAACTTGTGCCGACTACCGCTCGAGGGAGGTGCAATATGATAAGGTCGCAATGGTAAGCATGCGTATAGACGAAACAAAAACAGGAAAAAACATATATACATGTGGTCCGTATTTTTCGGCGCGCGACCAAATGTGTTAAGCAATTGTTTTAGTAAAAAGTCAAATGGCATTAAAAATTCCAGATCAATCCAATGGCATTCGGCTTTCCGGACTTTCCTAATGGGACAATCAGTGGTAATTAGGGACTAATCGACTTGATACGCTCGTCGAAAAACAAAAAAAGTACTGTCCATTATAATTTGGCCTGTTCGATATGTAGTCTATTAATAGGTTAAGTTAGTTATTTATTAAGTATTCACAACGAGAATGTGCCAATAATAAAAAGAAAAACGTAACAAAAATTGCACCTTTACGAGAGGAAAAAATCGACCATTCTTTCTTATTTTAAATCCCTATATCCTAACTCGTACATTTTGTACCCGTTCGATTCTATCAATAAAATGAGCGCGCGTTTATTTACGATGTCAATTTATTTAAAATCGACATTTGTAGTGAATATGCGTCATCGTTGCAATTTCATGAACGAACAATAATGGATTCCTGCGATAACACTTTGGTGATACCCAATAGTTGTTTGCCATAATGATTGAATTCAGATCTGAGCCAAGTAAAGGATCAGTAAACCAATCGTAGGATTTACACGCTAATCTGCCGAGCTGATAACGACCGTGTTCCTCACTTGGCCTATGAAAATCTCGGCTACCTTATCACAGGAGGTATGTTTCAGTGATATCACTCTGTTCTGGGAATATGTGGTGCGAGTCAACCTAGGTAGGCTTTTTGTGGCGTGTCACAATTGGTCGATGTTGTCACAGAAAGGGACTTGCTTTCGTTGATTGTTCTGTTATGGGAACATGAGTGGCATTATTGCATATAGTGGGGTCCGATCAGTACACTTTGTAATAAGCGAGGCGACACTTAAGACCAAAGCAGAACATTGCTAATAGTTCGATTATATGTTGGGCTCAACCAGATCCCATACACAGCGGTCCTTCCGAGGCTGAACTCGGGAAGAAGCTGCCCAGACGGCTACAAGAGCGCATCATTAGCATTGGTAGGAACTTTTGCCAAGACACAATTTTCTACCAGTGTCGTGAAGTACGGGGCCACGAACACCATACGTGCTGTTCCTCACGGTCGCACGGCTTTGCCTATACAATAGCTTAATTATCCCGAGCGTGACGAGGACAATGCAGAGATTAGAGTAAGCTAACTAAATTCGACAAATTAGGATGCATGTACTCATATGTCTATACGGTCATGGATCCAGGATTGGCGTGTAAAACATTATGATATAACGAAGTGTTGTTTTCATAAGTAAGAATCAGGAACACCTGATAGGTGGATGTGGCTATGTTACACGGATGTCAGTCAGTACCTTGGGGCTAGACTCTGAGAAAGAGCGAGACAGGGAGAAACAGAAATCGGATTATAGCTGGCAGCCCTCCGATCGTGATGAGCCCCTATATCTAGCTAGCGTTCCTTAGCACCTAAAAGAAAATCTGCATAATAACTCACTATACTAAAAGTCTGTTTCATATGTCACTCTATTCTATTTAAGAACATAAACTTAGATAGACTGCATCGGCAGTAAGTTATGCTCTAATCGTATATGAAGATACTGTTAGAACTGAATCACTTGAAATTTCCCTCGAAACTTTCTACTCCTCGAACGTTCTACATTTCTTTTTTCATTATTCATTAGTGCTTTGCTTTTACAAATTGCAATGAGCAGCAGCTAAACACTAAAGGATATTTACAAAATAACGAATACAACGTTTGATGAATGTGGAAAATAAATATGGGTGAAATTTGGCAATATATAGAATTAGGCTCATGGGGAACATTTTTTGGGAGGTATAGCCAGTATTTTTTTCTGCAATAACATTAAGCTTCAAACGAAACTCTACCGCTTTTACTCTAACAAACCTAGGCGCCTATGTATGAACAACCACCTGGGAAAAAACAATTCGACAATATTATAGCATAAATGTTACGCATAAAATCATCAATCAATCTGCTAAGTTAAACCAACTTACTTATCGGAACCCCCAAGAAGAAGAACGTACGTTGTGGAACGCAGACTTTTTGCTTGATCACATAAATATGTAATCGTTTATTTTCGTTTTGGTTGATCATTTTCTTTTTAGTTCAAGCAGTTATATTTTCTTCAACTGATTTAAAATACGTTTTTAGTTTACAAAAAAAAAATACCTTGCTTTCTGTAGTCGTACACTGTGGATCAGTCAATAAATAATATCAATAATTATTATAGAGATATCGACATTTAATGTCCAACATACGTATTACTGAAATAATGTAAGTGAGAATAAGCGTTATGTAGATAAGCGTCAATTCTCCAGCGAGTTACCAAAAGCGAGAAATCGCGGAAAAAGGCTTACTGATGATCACCTTTCCACCGATACACCAAACAAATAGACTATACGTATTATAATCCTTCCAAAAGAATAGGGTAAATATGGTCTACATGTTTACGCGAACATCTTTTCCATTACAGCGAAACAAAATGCATTATGCACAACCGACTTCTTTGTCGTCCTAGAGGGAAAAAGGTACGATCCTTGGCGCCGTTAGTTTAACTGTACTTCAGGACCCGTTTCAGCGCACCACGGCACGCTTTTCCGCCTAAAGGGAGACGTTATTTGGATGTTTCCATTGCTATTCAACGGCGTCAAAGTCCTACCAGACCTATTTTTCCGAAGCCTTGCACTTTCCTTATCTACTTCATTGTACCTGAATATCAACGTGTGTTCTACCTTTTGCCTTCCCCGTAGGTCGTCTTTTCAACTTGTATGTAGATACTTCTGGAAACATCCATGCTAGTCATTGGCGGCATCATACGGTCATAAAGCATGACAAATATTTTCTGTAAACGGCGTTCGCTGAAAAGTAATGACATATTACCCTTTAGTGCTCCATGTGGTCGAAAACGTTCACACGACAAATGCTTAGGTTAGCTATTTACATACGTAAGCGTGTTGCAATTACTGTCAACAGTGCGCTTCCGCGAATAGGAACGTATGTAGAAATTATCTGTTCCTAAAAATTAGGACAAATTGATTCGATGCTGGTTAATCCACATTAAATCATAGACATTTGAACCGTAAACAAACAAATGCGAATTAATCTGGCCAACCATTTCTTAACCAGTTTACTTAAAAGTAGTTCTGGAAAAAATTTCATTAGAATCTTAGTAGCGTAAACAAATTTAGATATACTTAAAACTCGCCTACATTCCGTATACTCAAAAGCTGCGTGTGCTATAAATAAACGCGTGTTTGACTTGTCTGGAGCTATGAAGCTGTCCGGTGGCAAACGACCGCGGCCGCATGCAAAGGCTTTAGGCCAATGTCTGATCGGCCCAGATAAACTTAGCCCCACGTTTCTCACTGGTATAAACCAAGCCGAGCTCAGTTGACCTGAATGGGATCAAGGTCACCTCGTGGGAGATCGTCCATCTCTGTTCCCGATTTGCTTGACGGAGGAATCTAGAATATCTTTTTAAATTATAATTCCGACATTGGGTATTATGGTAATAAGTCGACTGCTAGATCTGCTGTTAGGTGTCAGCCCGGTCTCGTTTGCTTCCTTCATAAAGTTGGCTGTAATCTTTGAGCTGTTTTCAATGGCGTCAGACATGTGATAGGTACGCAAACTATAAATCCATTTTACTTTTAGTATTATCAATTACTTCAATCTTAGATTTAAAAAAAATCAACTTCGACAGGTAGAAATGTATAAGGTTGTCACTGTTGCGTCCCTGTCCTTTATAACTGTTCCTGTGAAACAGCCTTGTGCTTGTTTCGAGGATGGCCTTTCGTTTGCTTTAAACCAAGGAAAACGTATGCAGGAACTTTTAATTTAAAGTTATCCGGCTTATCGCCATCTTTCTTTGAGACTTTATGGAAGATGATGTCCGACTGACATAATTTACTACCTTTTTTTTTGGGTTTTACGTATTCCTGCTCGTATCGGAGAAGCTCAGTTATGCTCATTAGTAGTTCAAAAATGATCTGCATCATGATGGTGCTCGATGTGTGGTCGACCTTCAAAACGAACATATAAATAAACAAAATGTCCGCCCCCAATATGCCATCGCGAAGGACCTATTTCCTTCAGAATAGCCATTAGGCCAACGCGTTTAACTGGCGTATCTATGAAGGAGAAGGTGGGACTCAAGGAATCATTGTGGGTTTTTTCCTTTCTTTGGGAAAAGTAACCTGTACTTATGAGGTTGCACTTTGTTCTCGTTACCAGCAGCCACCTTTTCAGCATCTATCTCGTGCTTCCATAGTGCCTTCAAAGAAAGTTTCCTCTTCAAAGCTGAGTGAGGCGGAATTGTGGAAGTTATTATCTTTATTCGGAAAAATGAAACCGTCAGCCTATCAATGAATTAGATGTTTGCGTATTTCGCTCTTTTCATAAGATATAATACTTATGACAAGATATGATAGAAGATGTTATAGTTAAAAATATGTTGTGCGTAATATTCAATACAAATCTGTATACGATCTAACATGAAGCCACGAAGTCGCTTCGTAATACTAATGGTAATATTAAACATTGTTTACAGTAATTAATATAAGTTATCTATTTCAGTTTAGCAATACGTGAAAATTATGCTGTGTAAAGTTGGTATCCAACTACCGTGCCATTATTAATGTCCCACTGAAAGCAAAATAGGTCCCGTACTTCCTGTACAGACTCCCAATGATCAAAGTTCGTTCTCTTATGGCGGAGATTTTGTAATGCACGTAGGAGAGACTTAGTGAACATGAGATAATTGCGTCCCATACAAAGGATTGTAGATAGTCACACCACCCGGCCCCTTTGCGCCCCCTAATGACAAAACACTCGATTCAAGCGTTGAACTATTCTGCACAGTGCCTTCCAAATAATTACAAGCTTTCGGTTTTGCGTGTCCTACTACCTTACTAAAAGTATGTAAGCCGTCACTCTTCATCACGGCGACACCAGCGGCAATTTGAAAGGGTCTCATAATGGCGATTAGCTTGAGCTTGTGAAGAATCGAGTCGAGACCTGATGTCCCTTATTCGAACTTCACATCCGTAAACAGCAAAAGTATGTTGTTCTGCGTTTCCCTGAAAAACATTGTAATCTATCCGTGACCTTAGTGTGTTCACAGCTTCATATCTGACCCTTTTCAGACCTGGACAAATTTCTTCATAGATCAAAGATGGAGAGAGTTGGCTGAAGGCTCGCAGACTTCCGCCTCTGTTGGCTGGACTTACCGCCTTTCAGGTAATGTCTGTGAAGTCGCTCTTGAAAACTTCGTCAAGGGTGTGCTTTATTGCCTCGGCATAAAATTACAATACAAGATCAACCGGAGTCGGAGAAGTGCGGACCGTGAAATTTGTTTAAGTTTATATAAGGCAAACTGTATCTCCAAATGCACAAAGTCGCTTACGATTTCACTCAGTCGTTGATAAAAGGACGTTACGATGATAATGCGCAGCGTTTGAGATATCTTTTGCCTATCAGAAAAGGTTCCAAAAAAAGCACACATGTTTTGTATCCGTAAATCCGTCTGATCTTTGGAAGTATGTTTGTTGTAGCACCGTCTACTACTTTCTCATGCTGGGTGCTGCCATTGACTACCGTGATCTCATATCTAATCGCGCTGAAATATTGCATTGCACTTCTACGAGTCCAGAAAATGTGACTGGTGTCTAGCGCTCGGTGAACACGAAAGGTATTCATTTGAGATGGACCTTAACGACCAGCTAAACATTGCATTTTACCTACAGAGGATGACTAGAAAGATCACACTCACGATTTTTGGGGGTTTGCGCAAATGCGCCGCTAAGAATCTCTTGAAACGTCATACTTCGCTTTTTTTTTTTATTTGACACAATATCGACTGCCCTACCTATCGGCCCGATGGATCAAGCATTGTTGACGGCAGGGTGAAGAAGCCTAATAAATGACATATGGCTTTTCCTCGCACTAAAACGTCGCCTAGGCTGAGGCGTAAGCTCCTCTTCCGCCCTTTCCTAATCACTTACCACGGCCCAAGTGCAACCGGTGATTTTATTTGTTTTTAATGGATTTATTACACCCTAGCTCCTTTAGTGTCATTATTGGAAGTCGCTGACTCACCACTGGCCCATTCTACTTTTCGAAGATTGTCTCTGCTTTAGCTGGGTCTAAAAGCTTACCAAAGTCAAGCTGTGATCTTCGCCGCCACCTCAACTTTTTGTAGGGATGTACGACTAATTCTAGCCATTGTAAAGAAGTCTCTACTCAGTCAATCTTACTAAACAGTTTCAGCCTAGAATTTCTTTGAATCATTGTCACATAATAATAATACAACCAAAGCTTTATTAAAAAACTTCCTAGAGCAGTAATTATCTAAAGATAAGCATTCTGCTTAAGTATGCATTTTTCTTAGCCACGAATCAGATCTCTGCACGTTAATTTTTTTGTTATCCAACCCGACTTATAAATGTGGTAATATGTACCTTACTATATCAAAAAATACAATAGGCCAGAAATTTTCCTTTTTTAATGTACGTCACATAAAAGAAAAACCTATAGATTACCAAAAGTATAATGATAAATGTCTCTATAAATATGTATAACAAAAAGTACCGTCATCAAATAATGGCATCGTAAATTGTTTTAATATCACATTCCCAAATAAAATACATCAACGCAAAGATATCAATTATGGTATATCGTACGTGATATAACATACTGATCTACTCTCTATATATATATATATATATACCAGAAAACGATCTTGACGAAAATTAAGCACAATGTATAAACTGTGGTACTTTTTATTGAGAAACAATAAGTTGTTATAAAAAAAGAGAAAAATTAAACAATGATCTCAAATATTTAAATAGAGAGCTACCTCAGTTTGAAGCCACCCACAATCACTCCATCTACGTTCCTTAAGTGATTATTTCCATACATTTTACGATGTCGTTTGCCTGACATAGCGCATGATTGATTGGAAACCCAATTGACGGGTCGATAAGAGGTGAAGCGTTGAAAAGGCCGCTTCATAAAGAAGTCACACAAAATTCTTCTACAGTAAACAACGAATTTGAAAGAAAATAAATGTTTCGCGAGCAGGTACACAATCAAAACTGACTGCAGAGGTGCTCTGATCCTATGATGTGCCTCATTATTATATATATTCATTTAAATACGGTCTACTGTATGAACCCTTTAAAATTAAACTTTACTCCATTAGAATATGTGAAAAGCCTAAGGTTACTAATAAGTATCTAAGCAAAAAGAACCTTGTCTTTGAAGCAGTTTAAAATTCTGTTGAGCTACAGTGAAGCGGAAGAGAAGGGAGATGTCTTTTATAACGTTATATATATTTATTTACAAATGTATTGTCGTATATTATACTAAGCCCCCAATCGATTTTTTTTTACAAAATACTTTTATTAATTACGTATAATATAATAACATTCTTGACGCCTCTAGTCGTACATCATTGCTAAGGCTACAAATGGGAAGAGAGTGTTCATCCATCAAAAATCGACCCATATACTTGCTGAGAGTACATAAAATCGATAAGCTTTGGTTAAATACAAGAAACGAATTAGATTTATCTGTCATACGACTGGAGATACAAATGAGGTCCTTTACAAGATGGCCGAATTTTAGCTCTCACTAGAAAAAAGCTATGTTGCGACAGAAACAGTGCAGTCCGATATAACTTACTTCGATGAAGCGATGTCGTTGCGTTTAATATCGCGAAAGGCAAAATCAACAATGACAGCTTTTCTGACTCGTTAGACAGGGAGGAAATAGCCAAATAGTTATGCCCACCAACGTACTGCTAGTCTAGCGATATACTACATTTACTTACTTTTTCTAAAGTATACAAAAAAAAACCATGAACATATTTACCGCAAGGACAGCTATGAAAAAGACACAATTTTCACCAAGCGACAGCCTTAACCATTTTTCTTTACTGTATCTTACCACGACGTGTGTGGCGTTTGCCCGCAAGCGTTTTCGAGAAGGCAGTACAATCAAATGAGAGAAATTAGATTTAACAAAGCTGGTGTATCGCCCGCCTTTCGTTTCCCATGTCTCGTTCACTCTAGGGGAAGTCTCTAGCCTTTGATTAGCAAGCGGCCAAAGGAAGATTGTAAGTCGCCGCAATGGGCTGGAAGGTAGTTACTAAGAGTTGCCTCTCACTTCCATAGAGACCACTTAGAGGGTGGTAGTGACCAGCGGTAGACAACAACAGTCGTCACAACAGGATATCGTTTCTTGACCAGGACAGGAAGTAACAGTGCTTTCTGTTTCGACTGGCTGCGGGCGCAACGAAACAAGAATTGTCTATTGTACGTTGCCACTTCCGATTACGACTGCGTCCACGCTGCGTTTGCGGTCACTCGACTATGAATTTCGTAAGGAGAGCCGGCATGTTCCTTTGCTCGAAGCGCACATTTGTTGGAAAAGCAGACAACGAGCAATTCTGTTTTGGCCATGGACAACTAAGGACAGTCCTCAATAAATTCGTTTGACGATAAGCTTGTACAATCAACATGTTCCGTATGACACGCTCACATGTAAATGACAACACAAATCGATTTGAAACGAAGAGTGGTATTTAGTTAGCACCAATTAAAGCGTAAGCAGATTAGCATGAACTTCTAAAGATCGAATAATTCAATTGTACTAAACGTGTATCTTAAAATTTTTCAGCTTACATCCCTGAATATCATCCCATCTGAACCACTCCTGTCTCAACATATAGCGCTAGTTTATTAAAAAAACTAACAAAACAAACTAACTAACTAACGAGCGTAAAATAAAAAAAACTTCCACTTCTACGATATATATATATATATATATATATATATATATATATATAGTACGAGTGTATTTTTTTTACTATATTTCAATCCACTTTTATGCTGTCCTCGTGTTCGCAAGTACTCACTAAACACGTCTTGTGTACACATAAATCGTAATCTGTCTGCTTGAGCGATGCCACGACAAGAATGATCGATAAGTCTCGTTTTTCTTTATAGTCAGGACCACGCTTTATCCAGTAATCGTTCATCCTGTTCCCGTTTTTGCTTAAAAGTGTGTCCAAAAAGTGTTTTCGAAACGGTACGAGCAAATAGTAACTCACTAATCATTGCTTTTATCATTCTTCCTAAGTGTCCCCTCCACCGACATCGTCTCTTATTAGCTAAATCCCTCGAAGATTTGTCAGGTATTCATTCATTTTCTGCTACGCGTCCGTCATTCCGGGAACTGTGCATCTATCAATGCAGTGAACGACATTGTCATTACAATATAGCCCATCGCTCAGAAACAAACGGGCCTACACTGTTTAGAGTAACGGGTTTATGGAGACGGCATCCTAATTAGGCTGCTAGAAGCTGTTTTTCTACCGTGATTCACTGCCGAACACTACCTTGATTCAATGACATTGTAATTTCCCCTTCTAACAATGGTATGTATATAGATATCGTGATATAGAAAGAAATACCTCAGTAGTTGGACCTTCGAATGATATTTAAGCAATTTTCTTAGTCAAATAACACACTCGTTAAGAAAAATTCTCGTAATTAAAGCATAATAATTACTGGGTTCTCCTGGGTTAGATCCTGACCATGTCACAGGTAACGTTTATTACAGTGTTCATGCTCAAAAAGGCTAAACACCTGTCGTCAACTATGTAATGTCCTTTCGGTTTTATCTCATAGCCTTTAAAGCACTGGCGGCCTCTGTATATGTATAGTAAAATACTGCTATTGGCTCCGGCGGCTGTTCGAACATGCCTTCTTTAAGCTAGTAAAGTATTCGATTATCATTCCGAAGCCAACTAAACTCTGCCAAGGAGTCCGGTCGTCTTCTGAGGGTGAGATCGCATTCTTGCGCCCTTATCGAGGGTAAACGTAGTTAAAGTGCGAACAAACGATACACAATCAGCGTTTATAGCAGGCTTTTCCACACCTGATAAAACCTAGAAACAGACGATTGTTTCATTGGGTGTTTCCTAAATCGCATTGGTTCAGTACACTAGCGGAAAACTTAGCACGACATGGCGTGTGATAGGAGAAACGAAAAAATTGGCCATTTTGCAATCGCCTTTTACCAACGGTGCCCCAGCCTTATCTGCCCAAGAACGCCGTTGTTCCGACCGGCCTCGTCCGCGTATTACACAGAAGCGGGACAGGGTTGCCCGAATGGATTCTGTGGACCAAGGGCGAAGGTTCGATAGGAAAGCTCGACTTCCGGAACACCATGAACATCGCTGTAGCCTTATCGTTTTCGTCACCTGCGATTGCAGCGAGAAGTACTAGCTATTCGATAGTTCACTGGCAAAGAGGAATCGTATTAGTTTCCGTGTCCTGCCGTTCAGGCAGCTGCAGAACAAGGAACTGGAATGACAATATCTATCATAGGTTTTACGTTGTCAAAGCCAGGAATTGGTTACTGATTGGCATGGCTGAATACATGCCGTATAATTTTAACAATTGTTGAATAGCTGCATATCAATAGAGCACGTCCGCAAAACTCTTCAAGGTATAGTTTATGGGAAAGTTCGAACCCAGCTGAAGGCCCACACTAACGTACAAAGTATTAGGTTAGGCTAGGCTAGATAGATTACTGATGCTCAATCCGAGTTTATTACACTGAGATATCCATAAACGATTAAAATGTTTACGGGCTTTTCATGCTGACTAGCAAAAAAGAACGTTGATACTCTATTTCTATACGCCATTTAGATTCTGTTTTAATCTGTGTTCTCCTATACATTGTTCGATTTCCATGTAAGTTTTTCTAGCGCCACGATACCAAAATCAAACCTAGCAGACGAAACGTTCTCCCTTAATTTTATCAAGTTCACATTTCAACAAACTGTTGCCAGCCTAATATTGTCATAGAATCTTCCCCGAAGGGTATTCTTTTTGCTTTATTTGATTTATTTAAATATTGGCTTGCCGCCATGGTATGGCCTTCTAAAATGTACGAATAGTCTTCTGGAGAAGCAATGAGGCTGAATGGATGCTATTATGGTAAACATTTGTAAATAGCGCTGGACATTGACATTGTGATTTCAATTCTTATGGCAATCTACTATGACATGATTTGTCTAATATCAATCAATTTTAAAAGGTACATAGCTTCGTTAGAATCAGTAATCAACTAGTATTTGTTTAGGCACGTGTGCAATTTTTAGCATTGAGCTCGCAGATTGTACTGTAGGTGTTATTGAATTATTTCGAAAATGTTAATAGAGCCCATCTTAAAGTCAAGGGGTTGCAACTAGCTTATTTCGGAGATTAGTATTTGACCGCTTTTGAAGGGAAATCCAGTGCTAGCGTCTTAGCCGATAATCGACTAACTTTCCGAAAATGGTTACAAACAACCGGACAAAGTTCACTTATCTCTGATTCGATAATAATAATAATAAAGCTTTCTTCGGAAACAAGTAACCAATACATTTGTTGCATTCGCGCATTTTGTCAAAATAGGAAACCTCTGAGATAGTTCAAGGAAACTCCCCGTGCAAGGTTATTCATAACGTTTTAACAAAAAAAACCTGTACAAAATTTCCGAGATACAAAATGGTCGCTGATGTATACCGCCAGAATCCGAGACGGACGAAGGAACGGTCAAGAATAGACTGAAATGCCATTCGTGTCAAACATTCGATAGACGTTACCATACACGGACTTCAAACGGTCGAACTCCACTTGCGGCAGCAATGCATTATGGCCACGCAGGGTATATAACTTAAATGGTCACAACTACTCTGCGAGCATTCTGCGACGTCTATCAAAATAATGAATAGAAGTTCCGAATCCTAAGCGACCTAAACTATCGGCTAAATTCAGAGCAGTCTGACGTTGTTCCCGCTAAATGTTTACGATGAAACCGTCAACCAGTATTGTATAACGTAGGAACTACTGTTCATCGACTGAGACAATCACATTAGTGAGTAAGCCATAAGACATAATAGAATGAAACCTGCCATAAATTAATAGAATGTTTTAATTTTACTATGTGATTGTAATGAATTTAAAAGAAGATGACTAATGTACATATACCGTATAAATAAAAGTTGTCCAATGCGTTACGCACCAATGAAATCCTCCTATGAGGATGACATCCCAGTGTAAATTAGTTTTAATACGTATGTGTATATGTGACATGTTAGTTTTACCATGCTTTCAGCTTAGCCTTTTTCTATTAATTAGCTGCTTTTCAGTTGTTTGTTCCCGATGGCCCAACTGCTTTGTTCAAATCATCTCCACTGCGCTCACTGGAAGCGAGTTTTTTTTTTATTTATAAGCAACCATTCGGCCAACAATAAGGGCCTCTTCTTGCGTTAGCGCAAATCTAGGCAGAGCGACTAAGACACAAGTGTCCTGATCAGGGTCGCCCTGTCGAGTGTAACCTTGCCATCGTACTTGCGGCAGCGAATATCTATGGTTGAGTCCTTCTTCAGATGTCGTGATCGATATGCGGCATCGATCATGCCACAGAACGACTCAGCGATTTTCTGGTTACTAAATATTGATTCGATTAGCAGTGAACGCTAACGGGGCGTCGTTCAACCGATTGTAACGTAAAGCTGAAATAGCTCTCAACCACTCCTTGTTATGGTGAAGTCTTTTAGAGCACATCGTTACTCGTGTCTGCGCCATTTGAATAACAAAAACCACCGAGCCTATGAGAGAATGAATGGTGAGGGGAAAGCGTCAGAGAGACAAAATCACCGGCACCAAATAATCTTGCATAAAAACCTAAGGAGTACTTTGAAAACCATAACTGAAAATGATCGCATCGGAGCATATAGGGTACGGCGTCTACAATCAGGGAAGGTTTGGCAGGCTGTTTGCCGCAATGGGCATGTATACATTCGTAGCACTAGAAAAAAAAAGCCAGTTTTTTTCCATAATAAAACAGCAAATCCATGATGACGAAATACATTGCGCCGTTTCAGCAAAGATTCATAGACCAAACTTTCCGCGCTCAACGAAATCTCAACGAGACCAAAACATCAGCAGTCTACATTACTATCAGTTTTCATATGATTTCTGAAAGATTCGAGAGAGATTTCCACTAGACAAGCCGGATGACCCTCAAGAGGATTGAAATTTGAAAAATTTCAAAATCGATCGAAAAAAGCCATTTTTCAATCCATATTTTTTGAGTTTTGAAATTTACGGCTGTTTTGGAAAGAAAAATATCAGTGGCCCATTGAGTCGTGCAGATGAACTCTTTTGGGACTCTGTAACATTTGGGACTTTCTAATTACGCTGAATGATGAAAGCCGTCAGAAATGATATTTCTAGCGCATGCAATACATCTCAATAGAAAAAATGTATTCTTGTTTAGGTACAATTATAGAAACAAGGCATAAGAAAAATTCCGGATTTAAATGCTGCACCCTATATGCTTGCCAGAGGTACTTTCATACTGCCGTAAACTCTCGGTAAAAATTCGATTTGTTTTAGTTTTCTCATCGTTTCCGCTTCTTTGATATTCGATCATGTCTGCTTATTATTATGATTACTATTACACAACTTCTGTCGACGCGTTTTCCTAACATAAGGGGCAGCAAACATGTTCGTTGACTGTCAGCTTTATCAGAGGGGACTTCTACTAAGGAGAAGTGGAAAATTGGGAGTCCGGCTTGTATACACAGAATAGGACTTGAAGGGCAGGTCGCAGGCACGCCCTTAATTCAACTGAGCGACGCTACGCATAAGCTCATAGCGGGCGTCCTAATGTAGCATTGCACACAGCACACGGCAGTAAATAGGACCCGAACGATGTTCTGCCTTTCTACTCCTGCCGGCGTCGTGTTGTGGCGCTAAGCTGTCGGAGATCAAGCGACTCAACGCCTTCGCCCTTCGCTGCTCTTTCCCTGCGTCGAGTTGTTTCAGTTCCCGATTTGAGCTAAAAGACAGAGGCGCGTATCCGCCCCGTTGTCAGATCCAATTTGCCTTCAGCGATTGACGTATTGGATCGGCCAGGCAACTGGCGAGAGGGCGCGTGCAGGAGAATGTATGTGGACCAATAAGGGCATACCTTCTATAATCGGCTTTTGCTACTGCATCATTTGTATGGGACCCTGTATTGCTTTGATTATTCGTACGATTGGTGTAGATTTTGCTTATGCTTCCAACTCTACTAGTCATATAACACTCTCTACAAGCATATTGCTATAGCTTTACGTGTATCATGTGTCCGATCTTATGCTGGATTGGATTTGATGGTACATTTAAGTCGTTGGATTTCCTACAAAGGTTTGTTCTAAACGATTTTTTTGAAAAAGAAAACATCTACGGTGCTGTCTCAAAAGGTATAAGGCATTTGCAACTCTATAAATTATGAATAGTTGCTATAATCACGACCAATAAAACTGAATGAGGTTAGTAAAAGCCATCAGCCTTAGTATTTTGACAAGGTGGATACTAGTGCAATGAGTTACATGCTCGTCAGGGATCGAAATTCAGTCAATTCCTAGTTATACGGATGTCAAAGCGATAAAAAAGCATGACACAGAAGTCACGCTCACCCTACCTACAGAATTGTAGGCAAATAAGGGGTTACTAATACGGGATCAGTACAACATCAAAACAGATTGGAAATTACTCCTTTGACAGCGGTATATATAACGGCGTATAACCACGCCTTCCACATAAAGAGTGGCTAAGGATAGACTAAGAGTCAGATCAGATCGCGGTATATATTTTACTCTTCCGAGCAAAAATGGGGATCCCAACTATGCTAGCTGGTGAATTTTCCCACATACTACTTGTATCTTAAAAGCTAGGCCTTGTGTGAAATTTGCATTTATTTCTCTGACATGATACGTTTTCCTGTTTCGTCTTAAGGTAAAGCGTAGGTAATAATTGCTTTTCGAATGATATGGATATTTGGCGTTATTATTGTATGTACTTGTATGCACAGATCACTTTTATATGGCACGCGTTTGTGCAGAATCATGACCGTTGTATGCTCGACATTATAATACAAGAGCATAAAACGTGCTTCTCCTGGGCTTTCTCGAGCCTCGTGGATGGAAATTAGCGTAGCAAACGCACTACGGTCTATGAGGTTCTACGATCGATAAATCCAAACGAAGGCTTTAAATGGCAAAATAAGCTATATGCCCTATGAATAAATATCGTTTTGATAAAGGGCTTATGAAATTTGCGTACGACAATGTATTTAACACCGCTCTGAGCCACGTAATTCTCTGAAACTAACAAGGTGTATTGATCAGCGGATATACTCTGGCCGTATAAACAAATTGCTTGATGATATGACATGCTAAAGTGACGAAGTCAGCAATCAAGCTGATTAGTTTAGCTTACAGCTTACATTTGTGACGTTGTGTGTGAAATCATCTAATATAAAAGCAAGTATCGTGAAATAAGTTTCTTAAAAAATAGACCGTTTTAGCCGGAAGTCTTGTTAATGAAAGCGTTCTTCTTGACGTACCCTCTGCCTGGAGCGCCTCGCAACCTCCTTCATTAATAAGGCGGCCGCCAGATATCCTTGAATCGGAACTTATTTGATTTGGCTCAAGTGACGGTGGGTCCTCAACTTGGCAATATAGACAGTTTTTGCCAATCTCTTACACAGTCTAACTAATCCGGGTACGAAATATTTACACGTAAAAATTATTTACACATAAGCTTACCGGGGAATAACGTGACTTTCAAGTCTTGGTCGGGTGGGTCCCATCAGCGCTATATTCGTCTTAATGATAGAAAATACACGATAAAATCAACTCACATTAATCCGCCTCATTTCTTAATACTTCGATAACTTTTTACTCAAATAAATTGTCTTTTGCGGTTGAATCATTGCTTTTAGTATGTGCAGTAATAATGTAAAGACGAAAGTTAGTGGGAGCTCCAATGGGGTCTATGCTCCAGCTTCACTAAGAAATCGTTTTCAAACTGTTAGCTTACGTACATTTCTTTGGTCGAAATTTAACCGGGCTAACGATACAGATCGATGAGCGAAGACGTCAATCACAGTCGAAGTAGTTCGTAGGCAAGCTAACAGCGAATGCGGCGACCGTGAGCTTCAACATAGATCCCACGATGGAAACAGCTGAACAAGGCAAGCTTTCAGCACGAGTGAAGACTGTACCCGAGAAGATGCAGATGAAATGAAAAAAGGTCGGCAACTTCTTTTACAGATTTGCCTAAAAGTTAGCGTACGCCATAGAGATGACTTCTCGCGACTAGGTAGCTGACCACTTACCGAATTTAGGTCGTTTTATTGGAAACTCTATTGCCCTACCTTCGGCGTTCGATCAGTCGCAAGTCGGAGCGATTGTGGGGGCTTCAAGGAGACGGAAGAAGCGTTTTGCCTGCGGGCAATGGCGATATTTGCAAAAAGTGTTTACTGCAAGCTTTTGTAAACGCTGGTCGTTTCGGTCCTGACTCGCGTTTCTGTTTTAAATCTATCAATGTTTTAGGTGATGCGATATTCAACGAATGGCCCTAGGCATTCTTTTGCTGCTTCGTTGCAAATTAATTCCAGTGAAATGGACTTATCCAAAGAAGGCAGGTCAATAATGATGGCGTATCAATATATTCTTCGTTCAAGTGCGCGTTTTAGATAGCTGTTTAATACCGATCACTGATGCCAGAACGCCAACATGAAGACTTAAGTGAAAGCTGCTTCGTTGAAGTCCTTATTTGTCCTCGAACGCATTCAATGACGAGCAAATTTTCCTGTTATACGTTGTGTGCTGGATATGAAAACATATCTACTCGGTAAATTTCGTAGAAAGTGTTATTCACTTCCGTACATTTTTAAAAATACGACGTTACACAATGATGCTATACAATGAAAAGTGACTCATCATTCACTTACGGTAAGTTTCCGTAAGTTACGGTAAAGTGAGAATCTATAATGGAGAGTATCAGAGATGGAAGGTATACGAACAAAGGATTGCGTACACAAATTCATGGCATGCATTTCATGAAATATAAGCAAGAACGTTTCTAAGGTTGTTGCCATTATTAAATGTTGCATGATGGTAACTAGATCTAGAAACGTCTAAACACGAACTTTTACCTGTATTTTTATTAATTCATGTGGATTGTGAACCTGATGGTCAACTGACCAAAGGTCAGTATAACATTCCAATAATAGGATTGGAACCACACTTGATTCCACCTTGAGGTGGATCTTCTCGATCGCTATGAAAAAGTGCAGTGATAAATATGGACGCGTTTTGTTAACCTGACCCCTCATGATTCATTATTAACACACATAAATGTGTTACAAATGTAGCACTCGCTTCTTGATTTACACGTGTTTGCCGGCCTTTCTCGGAGCACAGTCCAGGCTCCCAATGTGCAGGCATATCGGCGTGTTAAGCTTAGAAAGGTCTGTCGTATAAGAAAACCCCTAACGTGGGTTGAGGACACAACACCATAATATTACACTGTAATCACTATACGTCCGCGACTACTTGATACGTTATTACTACTAAGTCAAAACGGTTTTGTAGGTAGGGGAGTGGGTAATCGGACACTGTTATGCCTATAGGATGTGTTTCCTAGACAATATTTTTTTAGACAAATCGCTCAAGTGAGGGAGGAATTTGACGCTGAAGTTGCCTATCAGGTAGCGGTTGAGTAAAATGTGCTCTATATGCCATAGCTGCCAAGCAACGAAGTGGGCGTATCGCGAAGTGTTTTTGCAAGGGTATTTCTGTTTCTTTCAGGCCTAACCTATAATACATGCGAGTAACTAGCTGGGCGCTTATGCTTCTTGAGAAGCTTGTGTTGTTGTTGAGAAGGACGCTGAGCCAGCTAAAAATCCTAGGTTAGCGCCATGCATCCACATATTTGTAAGGCCGGTTGTTCCAATCGGTTAATAGTTTTGCTGCTTGCGGAACATGCAAGAATGAACAAAATAAGGTCAAAAGGGTATGCGGTCTTCCCGGCCTTCTGAGGTTGCTTAAATAACGTCTCCGCCGATAAATTCAGGCAAATTAGTAGGATTGTATGGCTTAGTATAATACTCCTTGAACTTCTCGTGACAGCAGAGGTCTTGACGAAATAAATTCTTCAAAGCAATAATGGGGAAAGTCAGCCAGTGAAAAATGGTCTGTTGTTGAAACGGTTCGGCAACGGAACATTGAGAAATCTATGAAAAAATCTATTTTCCATATAGTCAGGCTTAGACTGTGATCGCTCGGTAAGTTATCGATGGCTTGAACAAAAAACTTTTTCAGCTCAATGAAATGGCATACCTCTCTCCGGAGAAATACACGCTGAACCCGTATCTCACTTAAAACATGACGCTCCCAGTGGTTGAAATTTTTGTTCGAAAGTAAATACAGCGAAAGCTTGTCATCTCTACCGGATAGTAAAAGCTGCCAAGTGAATTCTAGATAGTCGCCCATGTTCAGTTGGCTTTGTAGGCGGTTGATGTCCTCTGTTGAATGAAATAATTTGCGCCGACTAAAACAGATTCTGTCTAAATCTGAGGGACTTTCTGAAGTTCGAAATTAGTGGGGCAGCATTTTTGGGCTTGAAGGTCTCACACAGACAGTAACTATTTGCCAGAGTATTACTGTCCACACGTGGGACAAATGCGCACATTGATTCGACAACAGATGGGTATCTAAGGCGAGCAACTTCAGTCATGTCTGCAACACTAAACTGGACGTAATGACCCAAAATTTCAATATGTGCCGAATAAGTAGTGTTAGAATTTAGTAATTTAACGGCGTATTTCAACAGATCACTGAGGCTCGGCATTACAATTCCGCCAAATTTCAGCGACTCGCCCAATATGAGGCTTAAATGTGCTATGTCACAGGGCGACTTGCCTACAGATGAAATGCTTCTGTGGACACGGGACAGTCTTATTCGACGAGATAGGAAACGACGTCTGGTGAAGGCTTGTTTTCGTTAAGTCTATAAATAAAAGAGCACAATTGTTTAGCAGTGTTGAAAACGCTAACGAGCAATAGTCCTTTTAGCCGCACAGAGTGTCCGTAGCAAAGCGTACATCCTCAATATTGCCTTCGGCACAAAGTTGCAGCAGAAGTTCTCGTCCTCGCCCGTAAACATCGAAGCATTCGCTTTAAAGAAGGTGGAAAGTAACCGATTATTTTCGCTTGCTTCCATAACGGAATGTACCAGGCTGGTATAAGCAGCTCTTCATAAGTGTATGGTGATTTCTTTGCAAACGAATAATAATTAATGCTACTGCTGCTGCTGCCATTTTGATCGATGTTCTGTCAAGCGGACCGAATAACCATAATGAAGCCTACGAAACGTGTATGAAACACGTTGCACGTTATCACGGGACCAAACACAGGTACGATCCAAGTTGATTATAGGTTTAAACTTCTGTTAAGCTGTAAACAGTATGGCGGTCAATATCTAGCAACCATTTCAGAATGATTCCTTTTGAGTACGCCATGTATTTGTCTATAATGCGAATCTAACCAAAGTATAGAAAGGGAACACCCGAGAGCCGTCTTTTCGTTTGCCCTTCATGAAATAGCGCAACATCAAAATCTAAACCCGAACCGGACTCGATAGCCCACAAACAGTTAATACTCGTAACAAAAATGGGAGGCCTTGGATCGACACTTCTTTCTCGTCTACCCTTCAACAAGACCAACCATAATAGCAGACCACACAAATCTTTTTGAACTAAGGACGAAGTTTTCACATTCATGGATACGTACGTGTATTTGGGAGTTAAAGTCTAAAGTCTTGCCACTACCAAGAAGATCACCTGCCAGCAAACATGGCCTACCGCGATTCCAATAGTTGCGGATATCTCGGCCGCAATTTGACTGGTAACGCGTTTGAGCCACACTGGCCTCTACTGTTGTTTGTTTTAGATCAATTGCCAGTTCAAAGAAGCTTGCAATCTCTAATAACAGTGAGCAAATTACTAACCTATGCGATATAAATAATGTTAGGCCATTGAAAAAGGACGATTCCCCGATGATGACGATGACGAAAGATTGAGTGCGATTGTTGTTTGATATATTACAACGGGTCCAGCAGCGGCCCAACGAGCAACGGTCAAATGATTCGACTCAATTAAGGACACCTTTATTGCCGGTAGGTAATTTAAAGTAATTTGGCTTCTCTCTTGTTGAGTTCTATTTACTATTGTCGCGCTCTAACATTGGCTGTTTTCATTTATGGAAGAAAAAACCAAACCTGCCTATTGCATATTTTTTTGTACCTAACTTATGTTTGGGCGCACATCCATCATGGTAGGAAACTCCACTTTGAATTGGAATAGCAGCGTCACGTGAAAAATGCGCAAATTTTTTAGAACTTCATGAGAATTAGCGCTCATTCGCGCCCCGTGGAGTAAATTATCAAACGTGCAAAATAAAAAGTAAATTGAAACTATTACATTTCTTACCAGCTGTTCAATGTAAAAAGGATAGAAAGATGGGCATACCAATATGAGAGACTACGTCGTTAATATGGGTAATCGAAATACCTCATTTTCTTGTAAGCTATATGCGTCAGCAGGGCATTGGAGATGGAAACGCTCGAGCAATCTAGTTCCATATATACATCACTCATCCTATGGCTGCTGATTTTGCAGATAGTTCCATAATGTGATCCACACATTTGACGGTCTTGATTAGAGTACTGAAATCCAGATGCAAAAATCACAAATGAGTTAATACCTAATTCGAGCTTGAACAGAGAAACAAGAGTTTCACCGAGCGCATACAACGCTTTATTTATAGTCTGACGGCGTGAGCATTCAGTAGACAAATGGGAGCTTTCACTTAATGTTTCATTGGTTTTAACTTATTTTAATCGTTACATTCAAAAGCTAAAAATCATTCTCAATATACTATAGGTGTTAATGGGATGCTGATACCTATTTTTTATGATTACCTATTAAATATGACAAAAACTACTTGTTTCGAGAAATCTGTAAATACCTATAGTTTTTGCTATACTGCGACTTGATTTCGGACGCCACTATTGATCTACGTATCTCAGTTTATTTGAAATATATAGACGTGAAAATTATAGAGTCTCACCGCAGGTATAGCACCTCTACCTTGAAGACATTGCGGACCGAACTGTGTTGCGTCCCTCTTTCCGGACCACGACTTCACCGGTAAAGGCTTCTCCAACCATAAGGCATTCACTGCATGTCGCAAACAAAAACAAGTAGCATCTATTAAATGCCAGACTATTTCGAAAAAACTTTGAATGTGCATATGTGTATTATCGATGTTAATGTACTTTGTTAGTCATGGAAAAGTTGACTCCTAGTTCTTTTCGTTCCCAGGATTATGGGATGAGGGGAATACTTACCCGGAAGTTTAGCGTAGAATGTTCCAAACGAATTAAATGAACTTTGCCACAGTAAACAATTCCTTCAACGGCAACGAGCACTTCGTTTGGGGTCGACACTCTGAGAGGAACCTCTGTGGATTGCTTCTGCCAGTGCCAGCACTGAATTCGTAAAACGACCAAGATCGTCTGAAATCCTGCTAGATGCAAACGAAAATGAGAAAGTACATTAAATACCCATAGGTACTGCTAGAAAAGCAAACTCGGATCGCTGACTAGTTACGATTTTTACACTAGGCATTACCATGCATTTAATTAACGTTTTAATTAGGCTGATACGATCATGTTTGATTGAAATGAATTATCGGGTTCGAATAAAAGCCCCCGTATATAACCGACGGCCCTTCACAATTTTGCTGTTTGTTTGAAAAGGAACTATTGTCCTAGAATAAATTCGCCGGCGGCAATTGTATATGTTTGGTCGATAATAATCTGTTATCATCCTGATTCTAGTCATGTTGAATGAGCGTATTCTGCTTAAAAAGACAGCCAAAGATTATTTTCGTACCAGTCAATCATTTGCCTAGTCCGTCGTGCGGCGTCGCGCATCCAAATCCATACTTTTCAGCTTCTATCTGAAACATCTCGTTTAAGCAATTTCGTGCCACTCTCTACGTAGACATCGGGCATGCAGGTCATCGGGAAATGCCCAGATACAGTAAGAGCTCGGCTTGTAGAAAATTTTGGTTCTAAACGCTGCGCGACGGGTAAAAACAAAACGATTTTCTTTACGTGGTATCTCCTAGTTAATATTAATAATCGTTATCATCGATGAAAATTAGGAATCGATGCTACATATTTTATCTTTCCCTGTCCTGATGAAGGCCTCAATCTACAGCAGCTTTGCGAGGTGATTGTAAGTCATTACTATATGTCAGTATTATATATCAGTAAAATAGGATGTTGCTATTAGCTGAGGGCTATAGAGCTTACAGGGCCGCTCCGTAATAACAAACTATACAAAATGTTGACTCATTCAAAGATTTGTGTAACCTTGTTTATCTGTTGCAAATATTCGCCTTTATAAAATCTACAGTACGTCATCCATAGAAAATCCATTGCATATTTTTCAAATTGTAATCCGCTCGTGTCAGTCGGCAGTAACGTATCTGCCGATGCTAGATTTCTGAACATTCTTTGTATCTACTGAGCAAGCTTTGTAACGTACCTGCCTATCTTTGCCACACCTGGCAGGATCTGTTTCCGGCCATCGAATGCAGACTGCGATGCAAAACATCGTTTGTCAGATCTCATTGACTTCTCAGCAAAATCTCTCTTGTTTCTCAATCTATTCAAAATTGCATTCCCTAGAAACGGTTTTTAGGAGAATTCCTGTTAATTCATTAAGGATATATATATACAGATATCCTTAATTAATGATATATATAATTAAGGAAAAACAGTAGCATGATCTCTCAGGACTTTGATTTTAATAGCTTGGTCCGCATTCATTATTGGTGCAATAGTAAGAGCCACGGACGTATATAGGAGATGTCAGATTTTGTAAACTAGCAATCAAAGAGAACGGGTTTCGATACTGTCCGTTTTATCAACGGGAGCGCTTATCTGTTGCTCAATAATAGCACGCGCTTTCCTTGGAATATTGACTTCAGACTGACTAGCCAATCGCATGCTCATAGCGTTATTTAGGTCTCTAGTCGAAAGTAATGAATACTTATAGCTAAGTATAGAAATCCACGCTGTTGTTATATTTAAACCTGCACCTGCCTACGATGTATGTTTGGCTAAGCGACGTATGTAAGGTCGACGCACGGACTTCGTAAAGGTTGAATGCTTTTTCACAACTAAAAGGCTACAAAAGATATCAAAGAAACTAGAGAAGCATCAATCTCTAGACCTATACAATATTTGTACGAGCGAGCAGTCAGTCTACGAGCAATTTACAAATGGAAATAACGATTTATAATCATTTGCAAGAGAAGCGCTCCGAACGAACGAGCGAAAGCAGCCTCTGCAGTTTGCCTTCAATATGCTGATACTGATCTTGCATTTCTCCCCATAAAATGGTCGTTGAAGTCATTCCATTGACTACAGTTTAGTTCTGCATGATAGGATCGTTACTATCGTTCATGAAAAAACAACAGGACATGCCACACGTGATTCCTAAAAAATATCCATCCAGGGCTGGGATCATCCTGAAAAGTTATTTGTTAAAACAAAAAAGTCAGACAAATAGAGATAGGTTTTGTTGAAAAAAAAGTATACCAAGCAAATGATACGCTCCAAATGCGCAGTTAATCGATGTTACGGAGCTTTCACGGGTCTCTATATTTACCGTAATGTGGATTTCGGTCTCTTCTAGATTCAGCGGCTTGTCAAGAGGGAAAGCCGATTTCCTAAATTTTGCTCAGATGATAAATGGAACACCCGTATTAGGTAAAGTGCATCACGAAACCGGACAGACAGGTAGACGATGTATTGTGATGATTTTCGTCATAGGAAGTATCAATGTTTCACCGAGATGTTAACGAGCACCTAACTACTGATAACAGGTCATCCGATACAGCTGAAGCAGCGACTCAGGTTAGTCAGCGACCTGTAGCATAAAAACTCTACAATAGCAAAACAGGTTTATCTCTAAGTGGGTTTCACTAGTTCTAACTATATCAGATAATGTAACCCAGTTTTCAAAACGCAACAAAAGCATGTAGAACGATTATTCCATATAATTGCGTAGATTTTCCGAAATTTTAGTTTACTTTTCTTCGCGTCTATCGAAATGCGTTAGCGATCGAATAGACTTAACGAGAAATCAGTAGTTAGCGGAATGGCTTAGACGGCCGTCTTCGATTGGGGCTCGCTACAACCTCTTGGCCTCTCTAAACTTCAGCGGTACACGCACCCGAAGGTGCTCCGTTTTTATATGCTTGCCCCCATGCCCAAAGAGGCTACCTTGCTCTTTACAGCTGTTCGTTTCACCCTTGGACGGGTGTTGACGACTATTCGAAGGCTACCAAACCGTTGAGCGAAACAGAACACATTATGTTGACTGACACCATATCATGGTGGCACTACGAATGTCCTGGTTGTTTTGATAGGGGTTTTGATACAGCAGTAGCTTAGCACGTCAACACGAAGCCTTCTCCTTTCATTCTCTTCAGTAATGCTGTTGCTATTCGTTCACCTTCGGAGTAGACTTCAGCTCTTTCTCAGGCGCACAGTAATGAGGTTGGCAAGATGATTAAATCACTGCCTGCTTTTGCTGTCCAGTAAAACTAAGCGAACTTGCAGTTTTATCAGACCAGGTAGTTAACGAATTTGCTGCTTCGGAACGATTCAGCTCAGCCTCAAACGCCTTCTTTGTCGCTCAGTTTGTGCTAATTGAAGAAGACTGGTGAGAGCTTTCTTGTTTCAGCTTGTTTGACAGGATTGTTAAGTAAGCTTCCTGACAAGAGCTGTCCCCACGACGACCTTTACTTTTTCCGGGGAGGCGCCTCTGAGATGGGTAAATATAGGGCGGATGAAGCTGAATGGCTAACGCTTCGTTTGGTTGACCCAAATGATATATCCCGAGTGAGGGTGTATTGGTGCCTTTGCCGGCCTACTCCACCAGGTGCTATCAGCGGGCGGGCTAGCACTGATATCAACAAACCTGCAGCAAGCTGAAAGCAACAGTGCTTTCCACGTACACCACGCGGCCTGATGCTTCGCTGTCTTTGATGGAAGACATTGGCCTGAAGGGAAGACGACATTGAGTACTTAACTCGTGTAAACGAACTTAGTACATCTCGCTAGCTAATGCGAACAAAAAACCATATAGATCAATTAATAGAATAATAGCTCTTTCACAGTTTCATTGAAATTTGTGTGGTTCTTTTGATGGTGATGAGCAGCGATTGAGCCATCAGTCAACGTGGCGCAGCAGGGATGTGATCGCCTGCAAGTGTAGCAGTGTGTATATATATTTATACGCTGCCAAAACTAGAAATTCTTCGTTACTAATTATATTGTTATATTAGAAAATTCTATTTGCTCGCATTGGTTTGGTATGTATTTCATAAGATAGGCTTACTTGTTGGTAATATTCAATAGAAGGTGACGTATTAGCAACGAACTAACTAAAGCTGGAAAATGTTCTTTCGCACGTGCCGGCTTCTATAGAATTTAAAGATTACTTCATGGTTCAAGCTGGCAAACACGTCTATGAGATATCCAAGGCTGATGGAAAAGTGCGACGAGATATATATGATACTTGGTATGATACAGATATATGGTGCTTACTCAAATACCTTATACTTGAATAAAAAAAGCTAGTTTCGTGATAACATTTTAAAGATAATACCGTGAGCTATCCCCAACGGCACAATAACACTTCAAAAAAAGAGTTTATTTTAGTTATCATTACAAGGTCTCCGCAAATGTCTCTGTACAAATGAAGGGTACAAACGAAGATATCAATTAACGTAAACTTAATTTCATTAAGGTAGATGATTCTGTTATTTGACTATCAGAATAGGCGTTCGTTTAGGCTGTTGGCGACGCCTTTCGCAGGTCATGTATCTAGCTCGTATAACGCCTCGGTGACGGGCGCTGCAGCATTTTCGTTATCTAATTTAGTTACTATTTACTACGGTAGTGGAACATTTACTGCCCGCTTCGTCGAATTCCGAATGACGACTAGTCGCATCTGTTCATAGTATAACATTGTAACGGCCTAAAATAGGACAAAAAAGTCACGCTGGTAACGTTACACATGCTACACCATACGAAATAAATATGATCGCGCGCGATCGTAAAGAATTATTGTTGCAACGTGATATATACTTAATAAGTTAAAAAAAAACGCTATCTGTAAATCCGTAAACATCAGCCCGAAGATCGCGATTCGATCAATTAATAAAAATATTCCGACTCACCTTTATTTGTTTGTATTCACTATGTCGCTGCGGTCGTGTGGGAGTAGCGTGATTTGTGTATGGTATCCACCGATTCGAATGTAGCAGACGAAATAGCTTAGACACTTCGAAACGCCATCTAGAATCTGTTAGAGATACATATCCTAGTCTTTAATGTTTGGTCAAAGTTTGCATCTAGGGCGCATTAATCGTATTTGTTTGTCGTATTAATCGTATTGTCTCGCTCTAATAAATTGACCTATCTAAGTCTTCAGAGCTACCGCAATCAGCTGAGATTCTTAATTACGAAGCAAACACGATAGACAAGTACACGAAGGCGCTAAATTTCTACAAGTCAATTTCTTGTCCTACAACTAGTAACAAGATGTCGAAATTCGTATCGGAACTTTTAGAGTGAATCACTATATTGATCTAGCATAAAGCGGCGTAATCTCCTATAAAAAAAAAAATAATCTAATTTAAAGGTTTACTTCCTTGTGGTCTGGATTTGTCCAAACGCTGCTTGATCTCTACTGTTTAGTTCCGACTGAACAGAATAATCTGTTTACAATATAACAGAAAATAGTCACTGCCGTATATCTGCTGATTACCCGCTAGGAAGCACTAAAACGAGTAGTGACTAAGTGTACAAAGTTACATGTTCATATATAAAAACAACTAAGATAGTGGAAAGGTAAACCATTTGGTAAGTGATCAACTAGTGGCACAGCTATATTGGTAAGTGATGCTTAGACAATTGAGTGCGTCGAACATCACCCTATAGCACAGTTTATTTCTATATATTTTCCTATAGTTTGTGTCGAGGCATTTTATCGTCTTCCACTTAATCACACGTCGTAAGTAACGAATCTCGATTACAATATTCGAAGTAGCCGCACGGTCTTTCAACCCGCAGTGTAAACATCTAACCAATGTATGTATAGATGTTTCTAATATATATATATATATATATTGTACGCGAAAAGCATCCAAGGTTTTTGACTTGACTTAACAAGGTAATACTGAGGCTGAAAACGACTCACCTTCATTTCAAAATACGTAGAGAAAATCAGTAAAAAAAAAAACACACATTTTTCAAATGTTCTACCATATAGTTGAACTAGATATAGGGTTTCCTTCGATGATGGGAGAATTTCATTGAGGAAGATTTAATAGCGCAGCTAGAATACCTGTAACGGGCGTTGCGTTTCAAGAAACCATCTCTACAGAACTGCAAAGCGTTTAAGTACAAAACTCAAATGTCTTAGATCAATTTCGGAAAAGAAATAGGACAATGATGGCCAGTGTCCTATCGGTTTGTAGAAATAAATGGGAACAAGTATGCGGATAGTATACGTGTATAATGCTCTATGTCGCAGGTCAAATAAGTCTATTTATCATGAGAATGATTATTATTACTATCAAGGTTCTGCTTTGTTTGACTAACAATAAAAATCTGTTTTCGAAATATGTTTCGATCTTGTATATGCATATATATGTAGATATATTTTGATTGTTTTTTCTGTGGTATATATATATATATATATAACGTTTAAAGGTAGGCTGTCGCAAACGATGCACCTTATAATATCTCAAACGGAGCCTGATTGACGCCACTTGACTATATTACTCCTTGAAAAAGGACAAATGACCGATTAGACCTACTTTGATTTGTATAGCCCCGCATATAAATCTTTTGCAGACGTACCTATGGTTTATCCTTCAGCAATAATGAGATCACTAATAGCTGCTTAATATATACAATAGAGTCGGCAGTTAAGACATACAGTGCACGCTTTAATCTATGCTCAACGCAAAGTCCTATACGATTCAGCGTTTCTACGTAGGTTTTATAATTTTGCTTTCCCGACGGCAATAAATCACTAAACTGATTATGTACGGACGTCAATGTAACGCTTACCCACTTAGCATGCGCGAACTTTTTTCGTTGACTGTTTTATCCCATAAAATCCCTATTACGCAAACCACTTCTACACAACGAACCCACCTCTCCATATATTCAATATGCGCCTCCACAGTGCACCAGGCCCTCGAAGACAAAGTTGTTCATTATGGAGCCTTCAATACTCGTTTAACGCGGTCTTACAACACAGTTATCAAGATGTTTAGCTACCGATTATTTGACTGCAGAATAAATTCTTAAAGGGTCGACTTTCAAATCTGACGTAGCTAACGAGATAGGTGCAGAGCAATAAATCTTTCGGAAGACGTGAGTAAACATCTTGTTGAAGCGACGCTTACGTCTACGTACCTTGACCGCCATTGCTATGCAACGTCCGGATCCTGGTCGTGATCTAATACAAACAGGTCTTGCAGATAAGAGAAAGTTTATTGAACCCTGGTTTCGGTCGTTGGCCTCACAGCCTTTGCACCATAGGTCAGATTGATAGATTGAGGAGATAACTTTCTATACAGAAGGTAATATTTAACTCTAAAAAAATAATTTTTCCGGAGAACGCCTCTGGCGCCATATAGTGGCTATTTCAAGCAATATGATGCAAAATAATCAGAAAGATTCATTTGGGAGTCCCATTTTCTCTTTTCCCTCGATTCCCTTTTAATGTATTCAGCCACACGAAACTCAAAAGATTGAAGATTATTATTAGCCGGTGATCGGTATGTCCACATATGAGCTTTTTGGGAAAATGAAAATTACAGGGAAATAAAACGATAACTGTTTTTTGGAACAGCAAAGAGGTTGAGATATATAATATTCAGTCTGCCGAAGGACCGTAAAAGTAAATTGTGGAAGTGAATGGTCCCGGTTTAGGAGAATCACAGAACAGAACATGTTATAAAAATATGAAACGGCAGAGGTTCAGTTGTCACTAAACTAAGCATCATATCCGACACAGTGCGGCATAGTTGTAAAACACAGGATGTCCAAAAGGACCATCGACCATCAAGTAGATGATATGAGAAAGAAAACAGGCTTCTCAAGCTATACCTATAACGTAAACTCTACGTTAAAGGCATCGTCTATCTACAGCAATAGCAAACCGGCCATGCTGCCATCAATAGTCTGTGAAAAAATACCACATGGTTGACGATTCCGCCTACAGTAAAGCGGAACGGCAGCAAACGGATCTATGTGGAATAGCCCATACAGCCATTTCAGAACCCCAGGTATGAGAACGTTAAGTCCGACACTTCCGCTGATTCAATCGCCTTGCTATGTACTTGGTGTCAGAATATTCGCGCGTTTATACAACGGCTTTCATTTGTTCCTTGTTTCAATTCGCTGGGCGTGTGTGTGACTAAGCCCAACTAGCTCAAGGCGCTACCCAATATAGGGAATAAATTGTGAGAAGCTCGCCCCCGTTATCACCATCGCCACCGGTAGCCGGAAAGGTAGACGACAAACATGGCCAGGTTTTTGCATGGCGTTAATGGCTTTCCGACTCTGCGTACTATACTCGTGAGCTTGAATTTCCCATGTCTAGCTAGTAATCAAGTATATGCACGTTATTTAGGATACCATAAGCAGAAAAATCGATTGAGCTAAATTAACAATTCCTGTTTACTTACTCTCCCTTTTTTTTCCAATTAACGTTTATCTGTCTTCCCCTTCAAGTGCAGTCTAATATGATATGCACTGTCCGTCCTGTTATAATATTTCCCTTGTATGTTTTGAGATAAATTTAGTACTAGGTCTCTACAAAATATCGTCGCCATAACAATAGTAAAAAACTTCAACTCTTAGTTACGTATTAGCTTGCGTAGTACCTTGCGCCCTCATATACGTTGCGTTCTATCAGAGCCTGTCTCACTTGCACATGCAGGTAGAGGCATAAAGTCTCTTGTACATCGCTCTTGGTTACGCCACATAATCAACCGGTCCTTACGGCCTCGGCCTAAGGCTCACATACGAATTTAGTCTGACCGGTCTAGATGCACGTTGCCCTACGTTCTAGTCGCACCAGCACCTATTTTCCGTGCATTACGAACGCGGCTTCTCATTTCCGTGTGCTTTCTAGTTAGCGAACGGTAGTGCTCAAAGACGCCGCACAAATATCGACCTAAGTATCGCTCCTGAAGCCAGCACCGTTTATAGGTTCATGTGTAAGGCTCGATCCGGCTCGACATTGGTGTAGGCGGCGCGGGGTAACAAATATGGAGAACGACGCTCGAGACGTGAGGGAAATAGGGAAGAGGAGAGATCCCACTGCTGGAAGAGCGGCGTTTGATTAACGGAGAACAGGGAATCGTAACAGCAGTCACAGTTGTTGCAGCGGCGGCATCGAGACTGGCGTTAACAGCGCGAACGGAGCAGGTAGCCACCTCGAGAACGAACTACCCCGCCGGTAACCATGACACCGAAGGCAACACAGCAACGGGGGAGTGCTAACCGAAGCACCTATTGGCTACTAATGCTGTCCGTTAAGTACTGGCCTGTTCGCTTCGAAAAGTGTAGTCGGGTCAAGACTTCTGTCCAGTAGCTGTTGTTTATAACTTGCTCAAACGCGGCGAAAAACAACACGAAAATATAGAGGGAATCAGAGTAATTGAAAAACAGGACGAGACGGCAGGGGGAGACGCACATCATGATGTTATTATTATTATTATTACTTATAGAATTACTAGTGTGATAGTTGTGTTAACATTAGAATAAATGGATAGCCAGTGTCACCTAGGACGGATAAATGAGTTGAACGTCTACTAGAAAAGTAAAGAGAAAATAATTAACTCTCGCTCAGTGATTGCTAATAAACAAAGAGAGTCCAGTGCTGCTATCAGATTGGCTAAATTTGCCTAAATCATGACAGCGGAAAGCAAATCGTCACCAAAAGAAGGTGCCGGATGATGGTTTTGACTCAGACTGCAGCATTCCGCTTGTCCTGACAGCTGACAATGCGTCAAAGTTCGCCTGTGCATGGTAATTCGGAACAAATAGAGAACCAGGAGCAGCAAAAACAACAATTACAAGAAACGCAGGAAATTTGTGCTACAGTCAACAGAAGCATGAACTAATCGGGTGCTGATACTCACATTGGCAGAGAATCAATTGGATAGACCAACGTTTGACCGCGCTCACGATAGGAATGGGCGTGAGATTAATATTGACAGTGTGCAAGAAATGGCCGAAGTGCAAGCGCTAACTTTCAATGTGCTTAATTCGCTCGATGATCAAATGCCTATTGAGGGCCTGCAAACGACCATGGTTACACAGTTCGGCCAAGAATAGGAATAATGTAATTCTATGGCGAGGAATATTCGAGATCATGCTGATATTACGAATGAAAGCGACGCCCTAACTGATCTTGTCGAAAATTGTCAAAATGGAAACGATACATAAAGAAGAGTCACCGACAGGTATGATTTAGATGTTGTTCGAGAAAGTAGCGCCACGGGAAAGATTTGTCATTGGTCATATATCCTATGAAGGCCTTTCATAGAAATATTCTCGGCGAACTTTCTTATGGCTCCTCTAAACCGATGTTCTCGTCGCAGTTTAAATTGTAGAAGCCATATGTAATTGTACGTGTTTCGGCACCTTTCTTTTTCTCCTCTGCGCTAATAAAAGGCAATATGTAAATTAGTATCGATCTGACCCGTTCTAAAGGCCTACGGACACATTATAGTAGAACTGCTAATTTTAGAACTACGTTAACAGGTTATTTAGTATTACAGAACATTGCTGAAAACCGGATATAGTCCTCCGCGAATTAGCTAAGGTCTGTTAGGCTCACCTACTTTCAGGGTGTGCTAAAATAGGATACATGAATAGTGAACGCAGCATTTTTTTCAGGCTTTCCACAATTTTCTGGAAAGCTCGTATATTTTAGGATGCGTTCAGTTAATGATAAGATATTTTTCTTCATTGACAACATCCACATTGACTTATTATACACCATTATAAAATTGAAGCCTGACCTATCAGTTTGGTAAATGAGGAAAACTATGATTACTCAGATATACCTAGACGACCATGTTTTCCAAGGAAAAAATATTCAAAAATGATTGATATGAGAAATTGTGTGCGAGAAAGCTAGCATAGTTAGAAATTATGGCCGAAAACCTCAAATGTAACAATTCTAAATAGTTAAACAGTTTTGTCTTATTACCTGTCTGATTCAAACATCATGAAACGTACATGACCTTTTCAGAACTTGTACGATCAGCCGGTACGGTTTCGGCCACATCGAATCGAGTTTGGTCTAAAACCTATTATTAGCGCTGATACAGACAGTCACTTGAAACTAAATGCTAACAGGCACTGTGTTACCGTTACGGAAACGTCTCGTAAATAGAAGGTACAAATAAGGTCAGTTTGAAAGCTCTTTGGTTACGCCCTCTGCAAGCAAGAGAAGAAGTGTAGGCGCAAATTGGGTCCTTTTCAATAAGTTTGTTTGTTGTTATATCTATAGTGACTCGTCGAGCACTACGCAAACTTAGAGGCTAGAGGCCTGTTAGGAAATCTGAAGCAGCTAGGGCAACCTAAATCTAAATTTAGTGCGGCTCATGAAGGCTGTGTTCATGTAGGCAGAAAGCTGCCCCACTCAATAAGTTCTGTTTACTTTGCGACTCCTCTATGCATCTCGAAGAAGGTTTAGCTGTAAATGACCACTCATGATCATTCCTTGTTCGTTGGTGTCCGTTCTCTCTCCGAAACTCAGCTAACGCAAACGCTTTTATCATCATTTTCCTGATCTTCCTTGAGTTAATTATGAACGATACGAGTAATCAACTTATTTTTCAATTAATTGATAATTAATGATTGCACGCTTGTTTCTATTAGGGCAGCGAAGGCTAGGCACGCTGAAGATACAAACAATCTACGATGTCTACAGGTTTCAGTAATAGCAAAGCAATAATGGACTTGTTCGAAAGCTGTTAGCTCATATCTGAAGTTGATACAGATTTTCTGATTCAGTGTACTATTTTTGACAAAAGCGCTAGTGAGCTTCATCCATGCAAATGAAGTTACTCAAACAAAGCTTGGAAAGACTAATCTATGAGATAAATGTCCAGTGAAGCATTTCTTGGCAAATGAGTATTGGGAAGGGTACAAAAATCTAGACGTTTTCGTCGGGCTGGGTTACTTAGAAATGTTGTATAGTTTTTTAGTACGTGTATTTATGGCGAATTAGTTAAAAAGACGAATGTACTACAACGTAAGGTCATGTTATAGATGGTCTACCTCTCCCGTTCCTTGAGAGGAATGTTTTGTTCACAAGACCGTTCTGCAGTGACCGTTTTAAGATACAGAGTAATAATCAGGGTTAGTTAGCGGTCGGTCATCTTTTGATCCATTCAGTACCTAGAAATCACGACATATCTATGCCACTGTGTAATAGAGAATGACAACACGATTATCATATAGCCAATATACGTTCTCTTAGAAAAAGCGTAGTTCCGTAGTAAGTTTTTTTATCAAACCGCAAACGCGATTGTTCCCCACCCAGGCACCGCCTAAAGCGCGCGACACTCTCGTTAGTCACTCGTTGATATAAACTGCCCTACAATCGAGCCATTACTGCTTCTATGGAAATGGGTTAGCCAATAAATGACGTAGCATTCGCGCGTCCAGTGGAACCCATTGACAATCAAACCGTTCAAAGAACTTCTAGTTTATGAACTGGCAATATTTTGTATATACGAACAGCTCGTTTTGTATCCCGAGAGCCGATGTAACATTCAGAAATCTGACGTACAGATGCCACTTCAGCCGGATTCAGCAGCGGTCTATTGGGACGTTTCCAAGTTTGTCTGCCGTCACGACTGTAGTGTTTTATCCTCGTTTAGCAAGCAGGACAAGCCCAGAATTGCTAGCGATATCACAATGACGCAAGAGACAAAAATATCTGAATACAGATGTCCGAACGAAGGTCGTCTTCGACTGAAACCTACGTGTCCTGGTCCTGACTGCCAGAAAAGGCCTTATGGGTCTTAGTTTAGTTGGCGAAATGTAATCATTCGAATTGTATCGTGCCGTTCGAATTATCTACGATTGAGTGCGATGCTAAAGCAAGGACAAGAATTTAGTCAATCCTTGCCGTAGCCAGAAAAATGCGTTGCATTGATGTCTGTCAATGTTTTTTGTTATTAGCCATCAAGCACTACTAACCAGTTTTAGCGAACAGTCTTCTGAAGACTTAGTAATTTTCAGGATGATATTCTTACCATACTAGAGGTAGTAAATAGTTATGTGCGCATGTACAGCTGACATTGTGGTCTATAGTTGCAAAGCAGGAACAAAGATCGTCGTTCAGTTGGTTTACGGCATATAGATATGCGCTTGAATCAGTAAAATACATGTGTAAAATGCAGAAAATAGTAACGTTTATAGAAAAGTTTGTAAAGAATTTACCTCAAAGGTATCCGAAAACTACTCGGATGTATGCACTACCATACGATGATTTCTCAGAGCTTGAAGCATAGTGAAGTGTTACTCTTCAGATACACGACACTAGATTTAATCCGTACGCCAGAGCATCTCCCTAATTTCTGGAGCGCACAAGCATCTTGAAAAAGCTTCAATTTCTTGAGAATTGTTAAAAAATTCTCATGGGTGCTCGGTTATCTTTTGCGTGAGTTCCTGTGAAGGCTAGAAAGCATGGGATAGATAGGCGAAAAATAGCCACATAACCTCATCCTAGACGTACAACCTTTAAATAATACTACTACCTCAAGCGCTCATTAATTCGCTAGACGAGAAGAAATCAAAACGTGCAATGAGCCAACTCTCTCATTTTACAGGCAGTCTTTCAAAGGAACCCGACTCGTGATAGTGTCGTCCACTTGACGCCGCCTTGTGATTTTTGTGGACCGCGTTCACTTGCCGTGGCACTGGCCAAGATTACGTAGACTACTACAACACAGTTTTTGTCTGTCTACGCGTTTCTCGATTGCATACTTCTTAGACAATAGATTTATGGTCTCCATCAGAAGCGTTTGTCGTTCAACGATATCTCGACGTTTCCCATCCGAGTGATTACGTGTTCTCCCAGAACTCACTCACATGGCCATAATTCCGCTAACGTCAAGTGGCGCGGCAGAGCAACGGGGCAAGGAGGTGGGGTGGGGTGGGAATCAGGAGAGACACCAAAGCCCGATACTGTCGCCGCTGGAATATTCTTCCAGCTGCTGCGTAACGATTTCCATCAGATAACTATACATCTGACCATCTCGTAATTTCGGATGCGGTTCCGATGTTAGCTCAATATTGGGGTAGATTAGACTGACACAGCTTGAACAAAGAACAAATACATACTGGTGCGACCGATTCCATAACATTTTCGGCCAGCCTAAAGCAGTAAATCGCATACAACAGCAGACATTATTGACTGAGTAACTTAGCTATAGTTATCAACTGCAGTAATGTTGCTAGAAACCAGTTATTACTGTGTGATAATATAGTACTACAAAGGATTAGTAATGAGTTCATTTTGATAGAGATTATCTCCGTAACGTTAAGTGTGTAATAGTTGTCCTCACTATACCAAGTAGCTACCTGTTACTGGTAGCTTTATTTTTGAAAAGATCTAATCTAATTAGAATGAAAACTAGAAGCAATCAAGGGAGAAAAGAAAAAAAAGTACAAATTAGCTAGCTTCGTTAAACCTATGCAATGCATTTGTTGGCTGTACGAAGCAAATTTTTCCCGTACGAGAGTGTTCTAGGTTGAGTAATAATGATCAATGTCACCGGGAGGGGGCCAGTCTCAGATTTATAATTCTGATGGTAAGGACTAATTGAGGTTTTGATTGTTCTAAGTGTCTTTTATATGGGCTGGTCGTGTTTTGTCTTGTTAGTAATGTAACTGGGCTGCTTTGATAAAGGTCAGATACGGTCGTGCAAGAGATACGAGCTTAAAAATACACTGGATATATATTGCGTTTCGGCAATCTATAACTGCCAACGTAAAAGCTGCTCTGATACAATGCAGTTGTCATTATTTAATATTTCAATTACGTTCTAAACCGAACATTTTTTTCACCTAAACATGGTACATAATTTACATGTGTACAACAGTTATCCATAAATATCAGATGGGGCCAAAAGACCCAGGTGCAATGAAATCGTCTCTATCTTCACAAACAAACAGTTTCAGCTGACAACTGTAGTTAGTAATTTGATTTCGTAGACCACATTCGTATCCCGGTACGACACTAGAAGACCACTTAGTTTAACGAGTGATTGGTGATTTACGCTGGGCAAACAGGCCTAAAGGCACTAGACACGCCCAAAGGAGCGTACAGTCATTGAATCCGCTATTCACTTGCAGGGGATATGTAAGAAGCCAGCCTTATTCAAAGGTAATTGCAGGAAAATTGCCGTTTTATGCACTGTTTCGTAGAGGTCAAGGAAGACGGCTTGCTGGATCAGCCTATGACGACGATCGTTTTCGACGAAACGACACAAACGTCTGGCTTTACCAGTCAGTCTATCTGTATGTACCATTATAAACCTATTGCTATGCGAAATACGCGAGGGACTTTGAGGTAGTTCAAGACGTTCGCCTGAAAACTTACCTCGAAACTGTAGCTTTGTTGCGGAGCATATTGAAACATGTGGGGGTGCTACATATGCAGCATGAAACGTAAGTAAAACGCGTTGTGTTAGCATAAGCAATCACGCATATATATAGTATATGTGGGATACGTCAGAGCCATTCAAGACAATATCGAGAGAAAGGTAACACGTATTACGGTTGTCAAGCTGACTTTGAAACAATGGTTTCGACTAGCGTACATCCACTCGTTCTGTTGTCGGCATACACCAACGTCCTCCATAGACCCGTCCCTGGTCCTGACCCCCTACTTCCGCCTGTTACAGTCGTATCATGAAGATAAATGGCTTAATCCAACGTTTGGCTACGAAGCCCTGTCGTGCGAGAAGATAGAAGATATAAGGGACAGGGTAGCAGAGCTAAACAGGCCGTTAAGCAAACGACTTCAGTAACCGCTAGGAAAGACCAGCCCTAGTAGTAAAACAACGAACAATAGGAGAAGTTGTTTTTGTGGCTAGGTGCGTACTAGCGTTTATTTATTCTACTTACAGAATTTTTATACATTCGAATCATACCTATCCGAGTGTATGTGGAAGGTAGTGAATTACACATTATCGTCATAGATATCAACGATCAATTCGCTGCAACGTTATCTTCGGTGAGCGACAAGACGGCGGTAGATCACCTGGTTCCATAATAAATTGTTAGGACAATTGAAATCGGCTGTCGTCTGAATCGCAGGATTCTCGTAGTCGTACTTGATACACAGATGATACCTACCTTGGTAATAGGACAAACAACATGGCATTAGAACAGTAATGACAATTCGTCAGGACAAATAATCGCAAAATAACACATTTAATAGTTAAGGGTAATAAAATGGGTTTGCCTCGTTGTCCACGGTGAATTTGCCCAAAGTAGCGCGTTATCAGCAGTGAATCGAGCCTATCCAATACGAGGGAACACGAACCAATGTAATCAGAAGTGGTAGAAAGCGTTTTCTAATTTTTAATTATCGGATTCACGATTATCTATTTCGATTCTACTTAGCGCACTGCTCGCTGTCGGTAGCAGTGTTTCACGAGCGTCCGATTTAATAGAAGAAATGTCTGAATTGCCGGATCGCTCGGAGCATAGCCCTGCACGAAGCTAATGTTATCTTATCAATCGATATTTGATTTTGACTATCCAGACCGTGTCGGGTCTTACTTTTACACTTTAGATTGTTAAAATCAGATTGGGGAAAAAGGCACTATCCACAAGTGTTCAAGGTAGAGAAAATCACTCTCTGTCTTATTTCTCGTCGTTTTGGAAAAAAATAGAGGTAGCAAATACGATTTATTACGACCCATTAAAGGATGGTAGCACATCATACGCCAGTAAAACAGAAATAGCATATCTATTACAATTCAGTTTACCTCGCATCGTATGACATGCAGACAACTTTGTTGATGGGGTAAAGCGCTGTTGCTAGAAACACATGCTTTATCCACGAAGGATCTATGAAACGTTAAAGTATGTCTTGTGGAAGTAAGTCAGGTTTGCCGCCGTTCATTTGACGTTAATTGTTCGCTCCCGCTGCTGTTAAAGATAGTAAATTTTGCCACCAGTTCTTCTTTCGTTTTTGCTGAACCTCAATCTCAGATGCATGGCCAGTACTTTCAAATCTAAACTCTGCAAAATCTGTCTCTCCTGCGTTTCCTGTTATACTGAATTCCCTGTTCTAGTAACCCCCTATGCAAGTGTTAATTAAAGTAACGCAGATTTAAAACGTTAACATCTACTACTTGAATGGTTGAAATCTATTCCTATCTAGGTACACTTAGGTTAGGTAAAAGGGTCTACAATTTAGCATTAAATGTGGTCTCGTCGTTTTCGATAGTCGCTAAACATTGGGTACAACTACCCCCTCGCGGTGTACATTTAATAGTAAGGCCCGTTCTGAATTTTAGTCGTCGGCCTGATGGCTGGCAAATCCCAGCGGCAATTCGTTGGCAATTTGCTGAGCCCCAATGTAGTTCCATAGAACTTTTTGCCTCGCAGAACTTATATTTAGAAGAAAATCATTGAGACTGTTCGTTTTGTAAACTATATTAGGACATTTTACTGTACAAATGTGATACATATGTATATACCACATTTTTATATATAATATATATTCCGTCGAACTTTAGATGATGATAATGCTTCTTGCGTATAAGCCTTCGAATCGATACTGGGTTTTGTTACATAAGTACTAGCCCACTTTTACGGCCAATATTCCTGGCACATGAGGAACTCCTTTAAATATTCTATGGGCACATATTGTAGACAATGCAGGTTTAATCCAACTAGGCAGTATACGTTCGCTGGAGGTCACTAGTGAGTTTAGCGTAACAGTCGAATAGATATGCATAATCTATTATCATCTCCAATATATTTCATTAAAATATATCTATTTACATACTTATTATTAGCACCTCCTCAGTTTCCGGAAAAAAATTCCCATATATCATATACATTTCAAGTTAACGCAAACAGTCCGTATCACGACTGCAGGCATGAAACTCTTGACGGGTCCGTTTTATAATTTCGAGGTCGCAGAGGACCAAACGTAATAAAACGGCGAGCCTCATAAAATATCTCAAAGCCTCATAGAATAATATATTAGTCCTTCACTATAAATTATATATATATATTGTCAAGTACCTAACTGTGTTTTTCAACAGCGTACTTTTTTTAAATTTTTTTTCTAAATACGGTACAGACGTCTGGACAAGGCGCAATTGTCACCATTGCTAATCAATAACTTCAACAATGTTCTGATCGTTGTCATGCTCTACAAGATGCCACACTATGCCTTTTAGCTACCCTAACGGATCAGTTGATCAGATTTAATCACGATAGTATTTGTAGCGCTCATACACAGTTATTATATTTTCATTTGGCATTAATTGCGGTATAAAGCAATCAGCCTTACTCGAGTGAGTGTTGTGGGTGGTTCATGATCCCCATGTACTACCATGTTAAACTGGTGAGTTTCTACGCCACGCATCAGACCTGTCCCCTTTGGCATTCGGTATGGAAAAGGCCCGTCCAGTGATTTCCTGCAATTGCATCACGTGGCCGTAGACACAGAAGTAAAAAATAGCGGAGTAGCGTATTTGACGCAATCAGATAACAATACGACGATACAATTGCGCCTATTACGATAATACAGTATCAGATCAGCTAAAATCATTGCCAATATGGCAGTGCATCTACCTATTCGAATGGGACATGTTAGTCTTAATGCTCGAGATGCATAATCGTATTGTACACAGTAACAGCAAACTTGTATCTGCCGCCTGACCAGAGAGGGATCCCACTGCCATTCGTTCCTTGCATCCTTATTGGATCCTGTCTATTGTTAGCCAAACTGTACAGCGGCGACGTGATGTATTCTTTAGGCTGGTGTTGACGGTCGCTAGAGGGTCCTCTTCTGTTCTATTACGTGGAAAGCTTCGGACGAATACTGAAATATTAGCCAAGTAAATGGTTATGCGCACGCGATCTATAACCTCGCAACCTGGCAGTTGCTCAGAAACACGTAAGAGATGTCAGGGATCAGAAAAGACAACGAAAAACAAAAGTTCACAGTTCCGGACAAGGAAGCATCATCAGTGACCAACGTATGATGTGCTACTGACGTAATTATTCCGTAACGGAAACACTTTGCTAATAGTTAGATCATACATCATCCACTGATCGTGCTTTCCTACCATTGCCTGTTGCTTATTTTAGCTATCTACGGCAAGATGTTATTTACCCTGTTCTCATCGATCGCTTTATAATAGTTTGCTACTGTACCCTTATCGACAATACGACTGGGGGTTTGCGCGAAATGTTGGATTTCTTCGCATATCAGCGAACCTTATTCAGATCAGTGTCGTTCGAACTTACGTTCTCAATGTTACGAGATTTTAGGAACTTGTACTTGTGGTATGAAATTTTCGTAGCAGATAATGCCTTTCGGCAGACCTGACTGTGTTGTGAAAGAGGTGACGGCTAAACGCGAATACAACTGATCATGGATAGGTTATTTTCATTGTATTCCGGTTATCAAGTGTAACAAATCTAACCGTATTCAGTCCCGTGTAGCCGGCAAAGAATATACCTTCATTTATATTATAAAAAAATGGTCGTTTTATTTCGATTCGGAGGTGTTTCACACAGTCATTCGAGTCTCAACAAAGAATACCCAAAATGCTAAACGAATACGTACTATACAACACATAGCCCAATGTCAACCTGCCTAATTGAATCCGTCCACCTCTATGCCCTGACGATAGGCGAATGTTTTGTATAACTTTTGAGTTAGACTATGCAAACGATGGCGTCTAGGGTCTAATGGATTGTAAAATTGTTAATGGATACTTTCTGCCTACGTCAGTAATTGATACCTTTCTAACATCTATTTGTCCTGTTTGTACTAGTTCTCTACCATGGAATAAAAGTCAACGTCACACCAATTCTAGGGTGATTTACGAATGCATTAAGATCGCCATTCTACCGTAACAGTTTCGACTTGTGGTGAAGATGATTGACCTGAAGCCATACCTTATTCCCTACACACTCTAGGCAAGTCTTAGAGGCGATCGCCACTCGAGACGTGACGCATACGAAGCTATTACTCGGGCAGATTACGGACCTGCGCAGAGATCTTCAGAAAACCACTAAAACTATGATCACTGAGCGAGTTACGTCAGGATGCAGCGGACAGTCACGCTGCTCCGATCTACGATGCTAACAAGATTGATAACATCATCTTGCATACACACAAGGCCAAATTGCAGGACGAATAGATTTATAGAGAACAAAAATCAACCCAACTACTATTCGTTTGGAATATATGTACTGCCGTTGATGATGCTTGTCGCTCCGCCTAATAACTAGATCCACAAATGTCGTCTATTTAGTATTTACCAAAGACCTACTCAGTTTATTATTTGTACCATTTGTCTGACTAGCAACACGGATGTAAAATAAGTAATACATCTAGGCGACAGTATTGACCTATTATAGTTCGTTCGACTAGGCCTAGCTGCAAGGAAACCATATGTCAAGTAATAAATCAATTTATTTAACGTTGTCCAATGTTCTATCCAGAAGGCTCTATCAGCACGACGATTGGGAGAAATTCAAAGTAACACGCCCCTGCGTGTTGGCCACGCGGAGACACCCTATAACGTTTACTTTTTCTTCCCCCTTCTGCTTTTCTTATACGTGTGAGTGTAAATGAGGGTCAAGTCTAAATGGACTTGTTCAGTTTAACTGACGTACAGCCAACGCCTGTCGGCGTGGCCAACAATTGTTCATGAGCTTCTGAATCGCTTAACGGGAAACGCTGCTTCTATCGTGATAGGTAAGTGAAAGACGGCCGCGTTTCTAGCGTGGTTTTACAGAACATCGTATAAATGATTTATTTACAGAGACATGAATGAGGTTATCGGGTTGAAGCATGACAACAACGGCAGAGGTCGCAGACCTTGCTTACAAATAAATCGACGCTCGACGAGGGTCATCTCAAACAAACCCTAACAAGGATAGAGCTGATAATTTTGGCTACCTCTACCGGAGTGCGGAAATAAAAACGTAGTCGAGAGTTAGACGTACCGAATCACTACAATTGGCAGGGTCGCCGTAAAAAGTGGAGCAGACAACAACAACGAGATAGGTTACTGTATAAGTTAGCTGACGTCGACCCGTTAGAGTTTGCTCCATTGTGCGTAGTCAAGACTACTTTTGGGTGTTTTAGTCAGTACGTAAATGCTGATTGTACACACAGCTATAACTGATGTAAGCCACTGTCAACGGTCCTCTTCGAGGTACTTGGAATATGGTGTACTTCAGAGCAGTCGGAACTGCTAATAGCCTTCGTGAACAATTTTACCAGTCCGCTAAGATGCGTCCGTAGAAATCAAACGAAAATTCATTGAGCGTTTAATCTCAAAACGCCATCAATGAACCTAGACTGAAGTCCTCCTAATTTTCAAACGGAAACTTGATTTAATAGAAGCAGACGAGAGCAGCGTTTCTACGCAGTGACAAGCCGTCGCTTGGTCCAGTCAACTCAAGCAAAGATGAAGTTTTACTTGATCTGATTAAATGCTCTTCTAGTAAATATCGAAATACTAGGGTGACGTACGGCAAAATCTAACTACTACGTAAAAGTATCGCTATATTTTTAGCCATTAGATATAGATATCACCCCCTTTAAGAGGAGCAAAAAATACGAAATGAAAAAAGTCCGTTATTTAAGCACGTGCTCAAAAAGTCATGATAAATTGGTAGTTGGTACGTCTCTGATGCTGCTATATACTGCCGTTGTATTGCCGCTCAGTGTACTCATGCTACCTGTCATTGCAGCTCCCATTTGCCAATAAGACGAACGTTAAACTTCTGCCATAACTCGTTATCAGTAACGTAAGCAGCAGTAGATTCTGTCTATCTGAATATTATGATTGACGTCACATTGAAGACAACGGGACAAGATAGAGCTTACCAACTATACAGTATAGAAAGTTTAAGAGAACTATAAGCTCGATCTTAAAAGATAGCACTGAGATGTGTGTGTGTGTGTGTGTATATATAGCCCATATGCTTCTGAATCGAACATAGAACATTGATGTTTTGTTGGGACAAGGAACGACTAGCGAGGGTTGCCTTTTCCTCAAATGCGCTATATGTACTGTCATAGGTAGTTGTTTGAACTGGATCAAGCTATGCTGCTATCTTGAATCTTGCTATCACGAGGCCTGTGTGGACCTTTGTTATTTGCTGGAAGCAAAAATCAGGTACCGCTATCGATTTCGAAATTACGTTTCTCTATCAAAGCTTGAAGTTCAATTTTAACTGCCTAGTCTTCAGCCTAGACTTCAGTCTTGATGTACGCGTATATTTCGCAGACAGGTAAGTATGGATTGCAAATGTAAACTAGTAGATGAATATAAGCAAGAAAGAGATTCTCTTCTGTGTCATTAACCCAGCGAGGTGCTTTAACAGACAAGGAAATTCTCTGAACGCCTTTATCGCTGATCTTTTATAGCTAAAATTGAGCTTACTAGTGACAATGATTCATACGTTTATTTAATATTGTAATTTATATTCACAGATTCGGATCTGTCACTCGAGAGATCACGAGATAATGAGAAGGAAGAACAAAATCAGCCGGCCCTTAGCGGATGTCCGTCTACTGAAGGTTTTTACGCGGCAGCAAATTTTCACAGGTTAGACCTAGACCTAGACCGAGACCGAGACCGAGACCGAGTGTCAGATGTACCTAACTGCTAATCGTTCGGTGACGTAGAGATCCCGTTTCTGTTATCTGCAATGTAGTTGTCGGGTGCGTTACTAATATATCCTCTGAGTCTCAGATCCATAGCAAACGCTAGGATATCGATTTCAGCGAAATTGTACGCGTTTCATGCGAGCAGATTTGATACGGATCGAAAAAATAAAATCCAGAAGGGTCGACTATATAGGTTTTTTTGTGAGATATTAATGGTCAACATTTCTTATAGCTGACATAATATTTGAGGTAGTTCTGTGTTTGCTTGAATCCTCAATGCTTCTGACCTCGTAATATCGTCATTAACTGTAGTATCATTTGAACTTCCGCTAATTTCACAGCTGCCGAAGCGGATTTTGTTCTGTAGTTGAAAGCTACTGTTTTACCAGCAACGATATACATTTGGGCTCGTACACTTCGGATTCAAAATCGATTAGTTGAACTTATCTTAATGTGTGTGAAAGGCTTGCTCTTGCTATCTCATGTACGTATACGGAAACCATGATTGTAGTAGTTTGAATTTGATCCTATATACGGAAAATACTCTCACGATATACGTCACTGCAAGAAGCAGAGCTAACATCGAAACAGGAAGCGGCTTATAAATTCTGCTTGGTAATTTTCCAACGCCGGCTGAATAAGGCTGTCTGTTATAGTATTAGTACACGCTTGACGTTGTGTCCGCGGCTGATTTAGCTGAACGCTAGTCGTTATTTACCCGCGCAGTTCGTAGAAACTACACATTTTCTTTATACAGCTCCTTCATCCGTACGTTAACCTAACTAAAAATTTGACTAATTCTGACCCATAAGTTAGGCGATTAAGACCTTGTCGTTGATTTGAACCGTTACAAAACGATGCTCACAGATAAAAAGTTCGGTCGATGGCTGTAAGACTAAACGTGACCTAAATATAAAGTTCATTCTGATTAGCGTTCGGCGCGTTTGGCCTTCTTGGCCAGTGTTCGAGAACTGGAATAACTTACAAATACTATAACTGAATAATAGATTTTAGAGCTAGCAACAGCCGAAACCATGGACGCCATCTCATTGCATGCTACAAACAACATGGTTGGCTTGTGAAGGAATGTAAAGGCGAACGGATCATCTCGAAAGCTGCGCCAAAGATTAGCAGTTCTTATGTATACGCGATAGGCACGGGTTATCATGTCTTTTTCTGTTAATATAAACATGTAAGAGATCTGTATCCCCGTTTTCAAGCTCTAGACCATAGCGGAATAAGCAAATTATCCTTAGCCTCATTGCTGATCAGATCAGTTGCTTAACCGGTAAGTTAAACAATGTATCATATCATAGCTTTAGCATATTGTATTTTTGTACTAACAAATTACCGCATAACGAGTAAATCTACTTCATAAACCGCACAGCATCTGGGCTTAACCTGGGGCAAAAACTATTTAATGAGCACGATTTTTTGAAGGCTATCAATTTATTTCTAAGATGAGCCCGTTGTGGCTGTTCCAGACGTATTCATTGACGACTTCTTGCATTGTTCCTACACGATTCTGCATATCGGATACGCGCACATCTTGTAGATAACTCGACCGAAGGTTCGATTTCTATTATACATAAAAAAAATGATCTATACGAATAAAAAGATCATTCTATCAGTAGCGTATGTGCGTTTGTTCCAACGGCACTTTACTTGGATATGAAAGACGCTCACCAGCGTGAAATTGATCGAGACATCGTTCACGGATGTTTCGCCAGAGGTAATTGTCGGCTGTGGATCGTCGGCTGTCGTCTGCAGCTCAGACTATAATACCTTTAATACGAGGACAGGAACAGCCAGAACTATAATATGTGTATAGATGAAAAAAAAAAGCGAAATCACGCTGCCAAAAGGCTGCATTTGGCATGCATCGTCATACTTATCGTGTGGGGGGGTCAACCGGCGTGGACGTCAGTGAATAGGGCGGGCCAACACCTACCCTGTGGCTGCTGGCAAAATGCCTGTGGTGGCGTAGCGACGGCTATATTGAATAAAAAAGAAAATGCCGATCTCACCATAGGCGGCCAAAAAAGCGGCGGACATGATTGTTCGATCGCTTGTTCTTACCACTTGTTCATACCACTCCATTGCATAGACCGCTAGGCAAAAAGGACGACCTACCGATAAACATCCTCAGCACCTTCGTCGAACGTCAAAAGCAGGATAATTTTATCGTTGTGTTGCTTCTTGTCGCGCGACGAAGAAGCATCTTAAACGATTCTCTTTGTTCCACACGTCCTTTCCAAGCAGGCGTCATTTAGAGGCGAAAGTTCCGCCCGCGGTAGGGATCAGTGTTACCCCACGGTGGAAAAAAAGCTGTACTAGTAGATGTGAGACGGGGACTCTCACTGACAAGGGAGCAAAAATGCCATTTGTAGATTTTGCTTGAAACAGCCTCGTTCTCTACTGCGTAAAAGCATGCGAGTCGTCGGAATTTCGCCCTTCCGTCGAGCCGAGAGTATGCGAGGCTATATCGACAAGCGAGAGTACGTTACGTATTTCATAGAACAGCGTATGTAGATGTAGATGTCTTGATGGCAAGAGCAAGGGTGAGGAATACAGAGTGAAAACAAAGTCACTTGGCAACTGCTTTAGAGGTATTCACACGTACTAAGAAATACACATCCTACTCTACGATCAAGTTGATCTCTACCCTTCGTGAACCGCTTAACGTTCCCGAGAGTATAAAAAAAAATTGCTTGAAACAACAAGAAAACGGTATTCTCATTAGAATCTGTATTTAAAATGTGGTTTTACGAGCTGAACGAGAAAACGTTTTGCTGGTTAGCTTTCTAACAATAGGCTGCTTTCATTTGACATTGCATTATAAGTAACGCTAAATGTATCGGCCAGTTTTGTATTATGTCGGCGTTGATAGCAAATATTAAGCGCCTCATAAATCAAGACATTTTCTGTTGTTATATTGACTAGCATCCATCCTATTTACTACAGTCGTTAAGTTCAATAAGTTCCAGCTCTTCCTCAACTGCTTTCGGATTAGAGTTGGAGCCATCGTGACAGAATAAGAAGAAAAATTTAAAGCTAGTGAATTGCCATGATCAGGATATTACCTACAAACTATATTCACCCATATGTGTTTGTATATATATGTGCAATGGACGACAGTCAACCTTATGCCCTTTCAGTAGTTGCTGAAGCAAAATATCGATCCGCTTATATATAATATCAACAAATATATTTTTTCGTTTATGGACAACGTCCATATTACGGCCAGCTTAATGACTGCAGCAGTCGTCAATAACATGACTGCTTCAAGGAATTATTAGCTAGGTACATTTGATTGAAGTAGAGCTAGCACCCAGTGCCTAAGTCTTGTGCAGTGTTCGTCCACAAACGTTGCGCAGTTCTCTAGAGCGAAAATTTTACCTGATTACCGGCCGGCTTATATATGTATCTGTACAAGCTACATTTAAATGGAAAATCATCCTCGAAAAACTCGTTTAGACAATATATATAATCAATAAAAGGGGTAGATGTGAAAGACTTCAGTGCGCCAGAGATACTTCACTGGCGACCAATCAGCGAAGTGTGTCCTCCTCTGTAGCGAGATTCATTCGAAAACGTAATCTTCATTGGGTTCATGCTGTTTGTTGCCTCACAAAGCGTACCACGTAATTGTGTAGTAGACGTATGTTCTTCTCGGCTACTTATGTTATACCTACGTCTACATCTATTTAGTACGTTGGTTGTTTGGTAAAAACTAAACAAAATATAATACATAACGGTTCCCTTTAGCAGGCTGTGGTTAAACTTGTATGTTGCAACACTGTACCCCATTGTCGCCAGTCTGTGAATATGCTACCCTGAGTGGATAAAAAGACGTCGTGTCTGATCACGCGCGTTTATTCCGGCATGGCAAACCAACCTCAACCGTTCGGTCTGCGCGCATGAACTGAAGTCGATGAGTAGATTTTCAGTGTTTCGATAACCCTTCATCACCCCACACTACCTCACGCCTCTTCACTCGACAAGAATGCATCGGATGAAAGCGCTTACGCGTCTCTTTCGTCGCGGCCCGCTTCAGTAGTCGAGTCAATTCCCTTTCGTACCACGATGTGACAATTCAATAGGGAACAACACGTGAACAAGGGCAACTTCCTATGTCATGTCACTTAGAAGCGCCAGCAGCCAACGTAGCAGCTTACAAAGCACAACACGAGAATCGAAGTATGGCCGGTAGGCCAGCAGGTCACCGTTCCGCTTGTCGATGCTTCCCTTTTAACGCGGGGCGTGGGGAGAAGTATGCAGGGCTACACCTAGGCCTTGCATACGACAGAACGCGATAGACCCGCAGGCTCGAGGGTTCCATTGTAAACGACCTGCAGGCTGGTTGGCGCGTTATTCACCATGCTTGTCAATGACTGAATGAGCGAACAGCGTCGGTGACGGCTAGGCGATAGAACAAACGAACTACGAGAATACTTTGTTGTTGTGTATAATAGCTGGCAGAAAGCCGAAATTAACGATTTCTATAGCGATCAGCCTGGGCAGCATCCAAATATTCAATCTGAATCGATGCATGTGGCGTTTGCGGTAGCAGCGTGTCAAAATTGCTGCTGACAAAGCCTGTTATTTGCAGTCGAAGAGACATTAATGAGCTTTTCGTTGCTTTAGTTAACTACGAAAGAGAGATTTAAAACTTGTAAATTCATGAACATTACCAGATCAGTCAAACATAATTTAGACGACCATTCCACGTATTAGTAACATTTTGGTAACTTGTTGTTGTTTGCGCATGACCCTACTTTGTGAATAGTTGCAGAACGTCTTTAACTTTGGCACGTTCTTCAGTCTATTCAAGGAGTAACGTTGGACATCAAGGAAGACCGTACAGTCTTTATCAGGGTGAGAGAATATAGCATTCGTTGTGGAAATTTCTAAATAATTCTACATATGCACTATTGTAAGTAATTTCAAAGACACCGATTTGGTTGAAGCGAGTTAAAATGCTTTCAAATAGATGGGATTGTTAATTAGTAATACGAAGCGTTTAGTCTCGACTATTTGCGACTCTGATACTTCCCGTATGTTCGAAATTCTAACTTCGATTGAATATTGTTTTAATTATTTAATACATCAGGTAGAAGTGTATTCAAATCGCTCTTAAACTCGTCGGCCGAACGTGTTCTGGCGAAAATAAAAATGCGTACGATTTCTCTGGAGCCTCTCGACTCGCACTCGCGCCGAAGGATGGCGCCACCAGCACTACCGCAAACCCCGCCATTGATACCCGCAAAGACGACGCCACGAAAGCTCGAGCCAATTTAGGTAAATCTATCATTTGGTGATATCACCAGGCCTGTCTGGTCATTGCATTAGTCAAAGAAACATGTAAGTATTCAGTCTTTACGTAATGGATGTTCATTGTTGAAGTCGAATCTCCCGTTCCAACGACTCGGTTACAAAAGTCAATAAGGGTATTTGCATGAAAGGCAACGGATATGCGGACTGTTCGTACCTCCATTGCTTACTCCGCTTCCGTCAGCGAATTTGTTCGAAACCTTAAAACTGGCCAACGAACACCTATTATAAAATAAATTATCAAGTGAATTCTTACACAGTCACCTCAGTGCTCTTTGCCTAGCGCCATCAGTACTTCTTATATTCAACAAAACAATTGATTTAACGGTTAAAGCAATTTTTTATCCAGTCGTTCCGTTTCACACTGATGCCTGTTTGGCGAAGTCGCAGAGTAGACTCGTGCATGAAAGTCGCTTCACATAAAATCAAGGCACGAGCCATAACATCAAAATGTTAGTAAATTCAGTATACGACAACAATGCTATACGGTATTTGTCTACGAGAAAAAAACACCGTGGACTCATGCTGATACAGATACTTGTGAAATGAGTTTGTTATCGCAGGTTAGTTGGCGTAGTAGGTGAACTGACGACCGCCTTGCATAGATGGTAGGGTATGGCATTAGCTTGGCAACAAAATGTCGAAAATAAAAGAAAAAACAAAAAAAAATGTATTACACATGTTTATGTTTGTACAAATGTTCGGCCGGCAACGAGCGGGCATTTAAATACCATGTACTATGGCGTTTAAATACTGGTACATCTTACACAGGAATATCTAAGTATCCATGATTGGTCACTATTGTTTAAACTTCTCACGAAGTCCTGCCGCATTTGCCAGGCGTATATTGAAATGAATACTGCTTCAAATGGTCCACGTAGAGGTCGCGCAGTCGCTGGGATCGTAAGCGATGAGTCGCAACAAAAACGAAATATTAAATAGATCGTCTATATACAGCTTAGAAAATGTTTGGCATAATATTTTACGCTGTTTGAGAGTCAAATCTATCATTAGCCACTGCGAACTGGCCGTGTGGAGATTGCGTATGTACGTACAATGATACAATTGTTTTAAGACATTCGTTCAAGAAATTTTATGAGAATTCTATGTCATTTTCTCAAGAAATTTCGTGCTTCGATCGACAACATACATACATACATACATACACGCATTTAGCCATGTTCAATGATACTAAACTCGTCGTTTGTTAAAACGTTTACTACTCGCTTTAGCGGAGTAAACTACGCCTTAAATCAGGACCATTATGGCCTTGTATCTGATTAGGTTTTAATGGCAAAATTTATTTTCTCCTCCAGAATAAAAGAGTGCCTCCACGCGACCTTCCTATCATTGACAATAGCCCTACTATCTTGGGAACACTGTGCGTTTATACCTTGTGTATATGTATCTAGATTGACTTTAATAGATGGCAATTTTGACCCTGATAAAACCAGGCAAATCTTCTCAAAGTATGGTAATCAACGGGGCTGTACATTGTATTTCACAACATTGAGCCGCTCAGACACGTATGCTGACGTCCTACATTATAATAGTGTTATATTATATTATTATACAAATATATCTCTAGATATTAGATAAGCGCATCTACGTATATACAATTATCAATTTATTATATATACGCATATAGAAGAACATAATGGTTCGGACGCTTTTGTTATTTCCTTTGTATCGGACCCATTTTATCCGGCAACTTGTAGTTTATTATTATTAATTTTAATAGCCATTATCAAAAAATGCATTGTGTAATTCATTCAATAAAAGACCCGTGCAGTCACAGCTGTGTATCTTGATATAGAATCGATGGTAAGTAAAGCTATGAAAAACACTTCATACATAGAGGACCCGACTCTTTCCTATTGTCTTCCTAACGTTTCAATTACGTATGAACACGTAAATTGTCGTAGAAAATGATCGGATTCAATACAAAAAATTAGTCGACCAGTCGAGGCAGTGAACTCAGAATATGTATAGATCCGTTTTATATAATTAGAAAAATTTTAAATGTAAATTTAAAAAAAATAACTAATATTAATTTGGCGAAAAAAGTCAGTCCAGCTGAATTTCAGCTCAGTACCATGGTTGTCCGTTAAGATATATGATAATTAAGGTAGTTCAATAGTCGATCATTTTGTCGTTATGGCAGACGTTGGTGACACGCCCCATATAAACGGATAGCTACAAAAAACCGAATGTTCAAAATTCCGCTAAATTAGCCGCCTGATACGAAGCTGGGCCCTCGTATCAGGCGGTCTAATAATAGAACATTCATATTTAACTGCTTATATTAAACCTATAAGATCCCATCAGATAGTGCACTACCTTGATTATATGTTTACGCAGAATCTTACGTCTGTAAAACGAAATATGTGATTTCATAAACCGCAATTTCTATTTTTCAATGCGCTTCGAAAATACGGTGTCGTCTCGCAGGCTATAAGCGTAGACATAGCCAATACCAGTGATGCTTAAAGAAGATCCCTTGTACAGTCATAATGAAATGTGTAGGAAAGAATCACATGGTCATGCAACTTTTTAAATATTACTTTGATAAAATCAAGGTCATCTTGATTTACTACTACTACTACTACTACTAAGCTTAATTCAACACAAAGCAAAATTAATGGAAATCCAATCTGGTCTATAATCACTCACTCTATATCCGATCATACTCGATTTACTGACTTCCAAATTGAAGAAGCTGTCCTAACAACTTCAGTGAATTTAATTTGGTATATGTATTTACGTACTTAGACGAGGCCGCCTGAACGTGCCATAGTGTCTTAGGAGACCTTTCCTATATTCCATTTCGAATAGCCGGGCGTGAAACTTGCTTGTCATTTTTATGTGCGACCAATCTCCACGTAAAAGTCAGGACCAGTCAATATACTGGCTCAGGTTAAGTTGTCGTAATGAGTAGGACCGAGTGGCGCCACAGACGCTGGGTGTGCGCAAGGCGACCCGGTCTTTTTGCTGGGTCCAAGGCTTATAGTTGAGCTAGCAATACTCATGCAAATGAGCCTTAAACAAAGTCGCCTGGTAGATTTAGCACGGTTTGTATTTATGCAGAAATAGTTCCGCTGCTGATGCTGAGTTTGAATTCGCTTTTTACCTTGTAACCAGTGCTCATTACATCGACTATTTGCGTGGGATCTCTAGTCTGCCGACCGGAAAAACGGTTAATACAAATATTAGGTTTGCTAACTATACACGTTCTATCTACAGTAAGTTACATTTTTAAAACAACCCATTTAGACAGCCATCGCTTTCTCGTTATTCAGCTGCGAGTTGAAAACTATAATATATTTATACACACGAATTTATAACAAAGATATGAGAGGTTTGTCTACTAGGTAAATTCGTTCGAGTTTTTGTGGTGTACGGGCTTAAGCGCAGATCTCTGGGTGCAAGCTATGACCTCGTGGTAACATTATGGAAGAGGAAGCAGTTTTAAACGTAGAAGTATCAGTAAGTGGTTAGTTGGTAAACTTGAAACAATTACCGTACGCTATAATCAATTAGTGATCTAGAAATGCTCTTCCTTAAATCGACTGGAAATTATGGCTTAATTAAAAATCCTTATCAAAAGCGGATTTGATTACCATCCTCAAGCAACGGAGATTCACAACTTAATCCAAGCTTTGAAGAAACCGAGACACGCACGCTCTTATATCTTCATCATTAAGAAAGGCACAACGAAGGAGCAGGCGTTCGCACGAGGGTGCAGCGAGTTACAAGCAAAGAATTAGAATAAATAGGAAATTGGTGAGACAAGCATGGTGTTTCTTCCTTAAAAAAAAACCACTAGCCAGTTGTGGTTTAGTCGTCAGCTAAAACCGCTAAGCGACCCCACCCAAACGTTCAAATCGTACTCGGAGAGGTAGTCCGGCAATGATCGACACGTGAGGCCTGCGTGGAAACCGTCGAATTTTAGGTCAGTTGCGTTTGCGTCTTTTAGGGTACCGCGTAAGTGAAATGCCAACGAACAGCAATCAAAAAACTCGCGTAGGGAGAGAAAATCTTCGTTTCTATGCCAGTGCATCGGTAGTGGTAGGAAAGTGAAATCCGAACATTCGCACCGTTTTTAGCAGACAACCGGCAACAGCGACCGAGTAGATGTGGAAAAATAAGAGGGCGAAGGGGATAGAGAAGAGTTGGTACGGTTTTTAGAAACACCCGAACCCCATTCTCTCGGTCTTTCTCGTTCTCTCTCACCGTCTCTCGCTCTGCGTCGCTACTGATCCTGACAATTCGATAGCGGCAATGGGGGAACCGACAGTCAGTAGTTCGAGGGAGGGAGGGAGGGAGGGAGGGAGTGAACTTATGCGTACAGTGAGTTCAGCTCCCCTTCCTTCACAGTTCGAGTACCACCTAACTGGGCCCTTTACGGTTCAGCTGAGCGAAATATCCCAAAGGGCGCCGCCGGGGGCTGACGTGGTTTTGAGCTGAGCCCCGATCTTCTTTTAAAGCACCGAAGCATCGGACTGTGTCAGTGCGAGAGCCAGACAGATAGAAAAAAGTGAGAGTTAGTTAGAAATGCAATGGAGAATGAATGTAGAAGGGCCGATGGAAAGACGTGGGCTACGAAGGGGGCTCTTACAAGTGAGTACGATCTGTGTATTCCCGTTATGCATGAGTGTGTAGAATCGCGTGTGGCTCAGCTCGTGTCGCTAGTACATAAAGTCTGTCTGTGAGAGCAAGGGCTCGCTTCAGATTGTATACAGTATTGTGTACACAGCTAATTGCTTCAGTAGAAACAGAAAAAAGCGACCACATTGCGCCAAGTGATACAAAGTTCCTTTCGCTGTGTTCAGCAACCCTACCACAGCAGAGGGCGGTGGTAGACTGTGCCGCGGGTAATACGGGCGCCTTACCCTGTAAATTTTCAGCTAGCCCTCGGGCCGAAATGGCAGACGCTGAAGCAGAGAGGATGTCAGCCCGGCCGCGATAAAACGTCTATCTGTCCATCTGTGTGATTTCTCGGGATTGATACTAGTCATATATGTATATTACTTTACCACTGCGTCTAGCCCAGCAACTATTGTAGCTTCAGTGGCCGTATAATGGCAAAAAATGTATCGAAAGCAATACGTAAACTGTTGCTGCTCTGGGATATCTCTTTTAATGATGGTAAAACATTCTGGATTAGATTCAATTGTCAGCACCCATACAGCAAAAAGGAAAAAAACACAGAAAACTCGAGTGGCTAAAGGCAATTTGAGAGTGACACAGATGCTTCTGCTTCAGCGCCACCTCGTTCCTCGGTCCCTCCTTGCACACGTCGCGCACTTCATGTCCGTAAAACAGCAATGGTCTCGTTGCGTCGAGTTTTGCTGTCTTTCATCGAAGGCCGACTATCGTCGGCATAACAGCACTAGCGGCAATAGTATGAGTCGACGTATGTAAAGGAATAAAAACGCCGATAACGTACGAAAACTCGAACAAACTATCTAGAAATGTCGGCGATTGCCAAGCAAGGATGAAGGGCAACTTAGAAAGAATTAAGTTAATACAGAACTGCATCGTTCTTCGGTTCGACAGAACCGCAAAATCCATTTGTACGAAATCCTCGATGTTTGTCAGCTTGTTGAAACCCGTACGCTAAAGATAAAAGAAGCAATTACCTTTGTTTTCTTTTTATGTTTCACACGAACCGTACCTACTCGCCAGCTGTCGTGTTCATGAAAGATAATAAAATATGGCTTTTTGGTGCAAAGGTTCTCAGCGTTTTCAGAATTATATTTGGTGCATGGAGTTACTATATCCATACAAAATAATTTCAACACATCTAATTGAAACCATTGAATAGAGCTACTTTTATTAAATCTAACCGTACGATGTTAGTGTCCATAACGAAACACCTTTACTTGTTCATCCGAACCTGCTTTTCGCCTTAAATAAGTGGCTCCCGAAGTTCTTGGAAGTACCAAAAAAATGTTTCAGACTCATATGTTCGCACTTTATAGATTTATCATATGTCTAACTATTGCTTCATTATATATAATAAGCACACAGCATATATATATATATAAAGTATCACTCGTGTAGCCTTTGGCAAACAAAAGCAATTCGTTTGCTGATTGTGCGAGCTATTACCATAGCAGCGCACTGTTTCTGGAGGCAATGAAATTGTTCCCTTCAGCTTCCTCAAACGATTATGACGTATGTGACCCTTGTAGTGACCTTCAGACCTCTAGATTTAGCTACTTCGCACGGACTGTGTCCGAGTTCAGACGTTATTAATGTTATGATGGTTACGTTATTCAGGTTGAGTGGCGGTGGCCGAACTTAGATGGTGATGGTAAGAAGAAATTTATTCACTACGTGCAGGCCAAGGTAAGCGATGGCCTGTTTATGTGGTGTCAAAGCTGCTGTTCAGGCGCTAGTCGTTCCGCCGAAATAATGCGGTGGGAAAGATCAAAGCGAGTTGCCTAACCGATTTTGGCTCCAGCTTCGTCAGCGTCACTGGGCAGCCTTTGATAGTCATAATTAGGTGACAAAACACATAATTTTATACGCCTGCCATCTGTTTTTTCCAGGTGTAGTTTTAAACCGGCATAGCATTTTCGCGTACGTGCGCCGCGTCGTCCTCTGCGATAAGCGTACTTCTGTATATACATACATGATCAGCATAAGCTAACAAATTGACAGTTTATAGAGGTTGCCGTTATGTTGAAGAGCTAGACGCCAGATCCAAATGTCCCAGTTACCTCTGAAGTAACCTGGCTAGAGGCAAAACACAAACGTAGGTCTTCTTTAGGATTAGGATATGCTTTTTTCTATTTTTCACCTGAAAACAAAGCAAGTTCATGCTTGAGTGGGGTTCTTAGAAAACGATGAGTGGTCAAATCGAGATGTTCTAAATAGACGTTTACTCAACAAATCATGGTGGTACCCTTTTCTACTTGGTCAACGTTCTAACGCTATCTGTCTCCTATTTAGAGGTCATTGATGTATGAAGCCTGCTTTGGTCAAATACATTTCTGCTTAAGAAGGGCATATATGTCCTTATACCACATCATTTGTCAGTAATGACAAATAGCCCACTTTTATCTTATGCGAGTTATGAGATCATCGACATTTGATTGGCACCTCGTTGCCGTCCCCAGCATCACACATGGACCAAGTGGTTTCTAATAGAACAGACAAAATCAAAGAGCCTATTTTTAGAGAAAATGAAAAAAATACTCAGTGTACATGAATTTCTATAGGTCGGTGTTACCACGTAAACATAAAAGATTCAAGCACTCGATTATTATATCCGAAACATCTAAATACGGTTAGCGTGAAGCCCGTGGTCTAAAAGAGTGACATCTACGACCAGTAAGATGTGCCTTGGACGATATACCATAATGGACTCGATATGGATGAACTTGATAGAGATTTGCACGGCCGCGTGATAAAAACATAGGCTAACAAATCGGTTGAGGAAGCTAGCTTCTCTTCTTCTGAGTAGCTGCTAGCGATGTCGTGTAAATTTAAATGCAAATCCATTTCTCATTGCGCAAAGAAGAAATCTTAGAGAGGCTGCCGGGGTCGACTGTCGAGAATACAAAGCGTTGAGGTAAATGGGTTGATTCACTGCTGAACACTGGATTTAATTCGGGTTGGATCGATCACTTCTGCCACCACCCAATGACAATCGGTCAATTGAGGTTTCATTGTCGAAGACCACGACCTCTAGCAGTACGATACAAGAAGGTTTAGAAGGTAGCCGAAAACATGCTAAAGTGGACGACAGAGAGCAAGAAAGGGAGAACGGCCAATGTTTTATTGGCTCTGACTTTCCCTTTTCTATTGCAGAGACTGTTATTGATGCCATCACCGCTGGCCTTAGAATTTTCAACGAGTATTCGTCCTATCCGCTGAGCCACCTTCAATGCGATAGCTCTTTTTTCAGTAACATATTATTATGCCTATTATGTATGTACAGTTATCGGCCTTATGCCTTCAAAGTCAGACAGGGCGTGGCAGATTGATTCGGCTAAATTAATCAGCTGGTGGCCAGCCTAAAACTGAAAAAAAGTAACTATCCTTTTGGGTGCTCTGTTTTTGGCAACGTTGAGCGCCGCTGTGTGACTGAAGGTTTTGTGCAACGGACTTTCTTAAAGGTGGTGAACAGCGCAAGTCGCCTTAGCAAGCGAACTTTATATTCAGCGAATTAGTAGCACAGGTAGAATGGTCATAGAGTTAGCAGTTACCACGATAATATAATAATATAAGTAAACAATATTATTACGTTCCCTTTCAACTACGATTGTGAACAAGGCATCATACTGCATCTGTGTTTCTACTTGAAGAAACTGTGCTAAATTCTTCATGAGCAAAAAGGATTCATCGTAATTGATCGATCCGATGACATTACCCGATAGCCATGTTTTTCGTTTAAAAGATCAATACGAGCTACGTGTTTATTTCTATATTGGAAAGGGACGAGATTGACAGGACTGTCTCTCTTACATGGCGTGCGTATGGTGCCATCATTACTTTACCACAGAAAACATGCTACGATGTCGTGTTGGGGACGATGTAAGTCTGTTGGGATTACAGGGTAAAAAAATACACAATTATACAAGGTGGAAAAAACCAAGTTAACAATTAAAAATAAACCACCTTAACTATAGGTATACTAATTTTTTAATGGCAAAATCATTTCCTTAATTGAGTAACAACTTTCATCACTTAGCTATTGATGTATGTGGGCTATTCTCTTGATTGAATCAATATGCTTATCAGCTATGTTACGGCTTTAAATTTCCGATGATGCTGGTACATCTGTTGCTCTACCGCTTGTTTACCACACTTCACACATAAATGACCGCGGATATCTAATGCAAGAAAGGCATGAGCCTGCCAGCTCCTGGAAGACTTCCGAATCGTGTTTAAATAGGCAAAAGGCGAAAGCGAACTGGAACTGTAAATAAAGGCGAACAGCTAGATCAGTTTGTAACGGACGATTTTTGCGACATCCAGATTCTAACATACAAAGCATCTAAGGTTATCAGCATGTCGCCGGCTTTCAGCTATATCAAAATAGATTCAAGTGGTTTTGCTCAGATATACGTTGGTTATACAGCTCGAGGCCAGGCTTGTTTGACACCTTTCTACGTATGACTTCTACTTGTGTTGTAAACGCATATCCTTCTCATAAACAACTATTTATCTGTTTATGTATATATACGTAAAATGCTAATTAGTAGCGGATATAACAAACAAAGTCGACTCCATGCTATCGCGAAACGTCTTACGACAGAGCACTGACTCTGAAGAGAATTGCCCTTGTAAATCTACTTCGACCTGACAATAGCGATTATGTGCAAACGCATTTATCAAAGCCTGACGATTCTACATTGTAGCCAAGAGCATTGCTTTAGACGGCATCGCAGGCTGTTTTAGGACAATCGCTAGGTCACAGGAATTTTGATAGTTATTTTTGCTCTTGTTATACTAATGGGCACTCATACAGAGAGATGTATGATAATATGCAAGCCAAGTATCCCCTTCGTCGAAGCAGTCTGTCATGTGCCAGCAATAGACCGTTCAGCGAATTGTAACTAAATTCAGTGCTCACTGGGTCTCAAATATGATTGTGTGATTTATGCAGAGATTTGCATCATTCGCCATTTCATTTGTCATCTGATAATGCTATTTGTTCCTTCTGTCGACACTCACTTCGTTTAAGACAGGGTAGGCTGTCAGAGAAATGGGCGCGAGCCAGGAGTTCTTAATGTAACCAGGCAGGATGAGCGTTTTTCCTCCAAGGAACAAGTCTCGCCAGTTTACGCGGGGTTCAACAGAGCGTCTGAAAGATACCCCAGACGCCTTAGATAAGTTGAATAGCTGACTTCGAAATCGTTTTCGCTCTTCGTGGGGTGCCACAGTCAATGTGTAAATTTGCCATCGTCTTGCACGTAGTCCTTTTTCCTATCGCGTAGTCAGCATGGGGACACGTGGGGTGGAGGCAACGAAACTAACCCGGATAAATAAATGGCAATGCTCACCCCAAGTAGAGTATTGCGTGGCTGCGGTTGAGTTTGCCAGCATACGACGACAGCAACTACAGTTCAGTTGTCCCAGAAGAGGAAACCCAAGGATGGGGGTAGTAAAGCTGAAGCGGTTTGAGTCACTTGGTAGTAACGCTGATGGCCGGGGGTTCTGCGGGACGCAACGCGGTAACAAACAGCACTGTGGTCCAACACGTTTGTGGTTAACGTAAATGTATTCTCTTTTTCTTTCCAAAGTTGCGAAGACATTGAAGGAGGCGGAGAAATACAAGTTTCGTCAAATGAAGGATACGTGTTTACCAGTTATGTCTTGTCGGGTGATGTCTCTGGGATTGGCATCGCACGGGACAGTCTAACTCACTGAAAAATAGATTCAATTTAAAAAAGATATTCCAAGAAAGTAGAATCGCAGAGATTAGTGGCATTTGCTAGTAAATATAGTTTTTCTTTAGAGTTATCGTTGATGCTTTATCTTGAGTTAGAACAAGTAATGCACAAAATATTTACAAAAAAATACTGTCAGAGTTGGATCAATGGCGATCGCTAGTTGTCTATCAGGCAACGAGTTGGCCATTGCAGGTGACCTCTTTTAAAAAAATGAAAAGCAGTAAGACATGTTTTATGCGTTGGGTCATTATCCTGCTGCATAACAGGTTTCTTTGGGATATCGCGACGAACACTGGATAATATGGTACAGGTAAATACTAGTCTCTTATAATGCCGTGTGTACTCACTCGTACTGTAGGAAAGTTAATACCATAGCTATAGAAAGATTCCACTTACCGATGTATCAGTATTTTGTTTTTGTGTACAATAGTAGATTGTTCGTACTTCATTCGGATAAGGTATGTCCTTGAATCAAGGAGTCGTTTATAAGCCGTTACCATGAGCGAAGTAATCGACCAGATTATAAAACTTTTAATTTCTTCAATCTGAGAACAAATACCAAACAAGTATAGCTTTTGACTGCAAAACACAATATATACTTTTATTTTTTTATAATATTTTATTTATAATATTAATTACATACTTTTGCGATATTCTAGTATGGAAAGGAAAGAATGCAGGTGTCCAAACTCCATGGGTTTTCTTTAGGCGTAAGGCAACCCAGATAGTTTCATCCATTCGGCAGATGGCGCCCGGAGTTTCGTAATCGATAGATACCAGTTAAGATTTTTTCAGTGATCGTTCTACTTTATATTCATTAGGTGCTGTACCTTTATTGTTGCGGATCCAGCTGCGCGGGTCTTAGCGAACCTAGTAGCATACTACACTATATCGTTCACATGGGTCGACTTCGGTATCCTGTTGCTAGTTACGCTACGACTTGCGACGCCGCTTGACGCTACAACGAGGCAAACGTGATACGTTACGGTACAATTTGGACGGGATTTTCAGATTATATTTTTTTTTTATTAAGTTCAGCGCATATGCTTAGACAGAATGCAGCATAACCTATACGGCAATAGATGTTTACCTCCTCGTCTCTACCCTCCATTTCGGCTAATATTTTTTTAACGCCTTCCCTCTCCTATAGAGATATAGATCCCATCGGCTTCGTTTCACGCACAGACAACCCCCAAAATAGAACTTTACCAACTCAAAGCCAAGAAATAGATATATAGTATAGTAGACAATCAAATCATTTTCTTATTTTTTTTTTTTTTTTTCATTATTAAACGGCGCATAGGTGTAGAAATGATCGCCAGTAGAAAATGTTATTATCTATTACGGCGGTGAACTGTCCAATTTATCTACGTAGTGAAATATCCAGTCTTTATTTTACTGGATGAGAACAAATCGCTATTCCTCAATTAAATTCACATATTGAAATAACTTCGTTTGTTTAAGGAGAGAGTTGAGCATAGCTTTGCTGCTACGCCATAATGCCATGTCATCATTCATATGCTACATGCTCTACTCCTAGCCTCTCAGTATAGCGAGCTCGCCTAAACAGAGATTAATAATTATCATAACGCTCCAAACTAACAGCAATGAAAACTTCTCATAGAAAAATGTAAACTGGAACTTAACTCTGGGAAGAGTGCTGAAGTTTGAAAACTAACTACTATGTTAATTTTGCTATAAGTATCGTTGAAAGATGTGTAACGGGGCAAACAACGGGCCTTTCTCGATAGGATACCATGATATTCATCTTTCTATTGGAAGATATTTTTACGTTTATCTCAAACATATTTAGCTTGGTTAGGTAAATAAACCAACGGAAAAATGTTATAAAAAAGCAATAACTTGGGTTGAATTTAAAATACATCCCTAGGAAACGCTCGGGTATTTTTCATTATTTAAGCGAACAAACGCCAAACATTATATCGCTGCTTTAAACGCACAATAGGATGCTATGCGAAACACACCATATAAGCAATCATTCACGTAGTCAACAAGGCCTATACTCAACACGCAGGTCCTTGCCTGCGTCAATTTGAGCTCAAGATCTCGACCTTAAAACAAAAAAAGCTCGTCCCTAACATACCCCACGACTGGTTACAACTGGTTCACCCTGAAAACAAAAACTCCTCTGTGTTAAAAATGAAGCGTTCAAAACTTTGCTGGGCCGCGTCTGGAGAAACGCTGGGTTTCTATCCGGGGAGCTAGGTGGCGCTACCGGTTCTACAAGACTCAGATGCAACAGGTGTGTCTAGAATCGTACGCATCTTTTCCTCACAGTTGTTGTCCCTCATCCTCGACGATGTCTATGTATGTGTATATATACCAGTATACGTAGCTTAGAGTTTTAAAATCATCCATACCGATTCGGTAATTTTTTATTTTCAACACTAAGCTAAGCCCGCGAGGGTAATGAGAACGGAGTCGCGGTGGTACCATTTTCAAGCTTCGAAAGGCAACTTTTAAGGACCATTGCTTCACGTTATAAAAGCGATCTATTCAAATGTACCCAATATTCATCTACTCATATCAGTAGCATTGTACTATGATTTTAATATAATTACGCCATGTTAACATAATGTATCATATTTGTCGGCTCAATATGTCACGGTGTAAACTTCCTTCAGCATTTAGTAAGTGGAATATGGCGATATCTTGCCGGTGCAAAGATGGCGGTCAGCCAAACAACGATAGCTGCAATTCGAGACATAGATCTAATGATTATCTATTTATTTTAAACGCTGGCCTTTTTCATCGAGGTCGCATCCGGGTTGATAAGGCCGGTCATCAAACAAGACGTCGAGACCTTTGCATCAATGCCTACAATAGAAATCCAATGCAGCCAATTTAAGCGCCGTCCAAGTGTTTTACAAATGATACCTATAAAAGCTATTTTTTTCCCTAGAATAATTGTGACAAAATAGTTCATCTTTTCTGTCGAAAGAAGAGTTTCCCTCGATACCTCCTGTAGGACGTTTTGTCGAAAAAGCTATGCGGCCTATGCATTGCTGGGAAATTCGCCATCAAAGAAAAGCTGTAGAACAAGCTTCCATCGTAAAATCAAACGATTTGCTTCCTAGGTTGTTCGCTACTTTGACCGACTCGTTATCGACAACCTTGCCGTACAATTATAGTAAGTAAAATAGTGTTAATGACTAAATTATAGGGTTAATTTTACTATAAAGGATCACATCAGTAAAATCAGCTAACAGCAATCTGTAGTGTCAACGATTAGAGTTCTATAAAAGGCTAAAATAAATATTGAATCTGACTGAATAAACACAAATATTATTATCTGTTTTTCTTTTTTTTGCTGTATACGCATTTCTTTGTGAGATTATGCTGCCTCTATGACACCCCCTTGTTTTTGCTGATATGAGCCATACTTGATGCGGGACGCGTTAGGTGTCTTGCAGAACTCCATGAATCAGGCAGTCAAGCTTCTAGCGGAAGCCACCAGACGGCTCCAGGGGCCTCGAGGGTCCACCCGCGGATGCAACAGGTTTCCTGCCTTTCCTTTAAAGGACACAGACTCTGGGAAGGGTGCTTCCCTTTCTTTAAATCTCTCTCGGATCTGATTTGTGAAGCGTGACATCTACGCAACATACAGTACATTGCTGGCCATATATAAAAACGGCATCGGGATGCGTTAAAAATAGTTGTATTGTTAGAGTCTATATATGTAGGTCTTAGATCGGGAGTACTCGCAATTAGGTTCTGGCTGGAAAAGGAATTATCTAAAAAGCGCGGGTGACTATTTATTGCTATTCAATAGGCAGAACTACAAGAAAAAGAAAAAATTAGTTTTTCTTTTCGAATATCTTCAACTGTTTATAAGGTTCCTTCCTTATCCACCGTCAGTACGGTCCAAAAGACTAGCACCGATCGAGCAGTACTTCTTTTGGGCTGCTGTTAAACACAATCCTCGAATTACTCGACCCCGACATTGCGATCGACCAGCATGCTTTGCCATATGGTTAACGTTCAATTGTCTGTTTATTAACAGATATTAATATTATCTATACATTATACAAATATTTTGTCAGAGACAAATAATAACAGCAAAGTCAAGCTTTACAACGATTTCGTTTGCTGAACCCATTCGCTTCCTAACGCCCCATAGTTATTCTTACTCAGAATTCCTTCCCATCCTGGGACGTATTTCATCTCTGCAGCACATGCTATCGGATAAACCATCTATCTGGCCATCGTCATGATTTTCTGTCGATTGCAGGGAACACGAAGCATCGACATAAGCGAGATGTCAATGGGATAATAGGACGGCACAACGGATGACTTTGTGCGATATTATTGTTGTTGGCAGGCCAGCATCGCAGTGTGTATGAGCACGGTGTTATTGTGAAGCTTGAGCCTCGTACGGATCAACCACCTCGAGGCCAACTTCTGCCATCTGCATATTTAGTTAGTGTTAGATTGGATCGTCGCGGATAGACAACAAACTGTAAGATGTATTATGTTTTCATAGTATATCTATGATAATAGCGATACGCTCTTGTCGCTGAGAAAAAAAGCGCTCTATTCCAATCTTGCGCTATTCCCATTAATTTGTAATAGGGGGCAGGAAGTCTTCTGCTAATCATAGCAGACGTATGGCCCTGTTACGATTCGTCGAATAACACACTGCTAGATTTCTATCATTTTCTGTCATATGGGAGAAAACATCATCACATTTCGTACCCTATATTGCAACACAATTTATATTATATATATTTATATTATGCGAAATATTTTATACTTACGTCTAGTCTACTGGATCTTCTTATCCGCCCTTTCTCTCTGCTAATTGGATTGCTTCAAGTATAGTAGAACATGATTTAAAAAATCGGCAAGTTTTATATATGCTGGTTAGATCTTCGTCTGCTTCTATCTGAAAATCACTCCTTATCGAAGAGCGGTAAATCTTCATTAGGTCGCATGACGGTAATGAGTCAAAACTTCTCAAACTGTACCCAAGTTGTTTGAAGCGTGCGCATTTATTCCTAAGATGACGCTCTTTTAGGTCACAGTAAGTACAGACAAGTTTTCTTCAACGAGTTCCTTGTCATTAAACATCTATATAACTTCTTACTATGACTTCACCGGGTCTTCTTTAGTCAAATTCGTCTGCCTGTGCTTGCAACACAATTTACGTAAGAATAGACAACAAATGAAAAAGCCGATATTTAGGATAGTAAGAGATATTTTCTAGGTGTCAGCTCCAAATAAAGCTACAAATTCGCTTCGGAAAATACGCAATGGCCTAAGGGACGCGGTCAGTTTTCGTGATTTTTGTATTGAAGTTGTTTTAATATGTTTACATTACATGTTAAGCCAATAGAGACAATATCGGACTCAGTGCATAGTCGAGTTACGTAAACTATAGATAACCGTAGTGCAGTACCCGAAATAGGCAGTGGGACTGCATTAGGACTGCCTGTTTCTGCGCGCGTAGAACATTTTATTCAGCAACGCTCTATTTAATTATGAATTTTGTGTGCTGACATATTTATCGCTTCATCGAGAATCTTCAGAACGTCAAAATTGCTGAACATTGCTCCCGTGAAGGTGTGACTTTCGATTAATTAAACAGCCCTAAATTATCAACCTGTCTATGCGTTCAGGGACGTCAGTTCTTCTTCACGTTTATGATACAGTCCTGTGGTTTTTTCGCTATGTACAGGACATAGTCCTGGACGCGCTGTTTCGGATACCTGCGTTGTTTGAAAACATGCTATTATCAGGCTGAGATCGCTTCAGATCTGATAGCCCAGCATCAGGTCGCGATTGACGCGAACGTTTTCACATAGAACTACATTATCACGTTGCTAGATATTGATCTCGACACTACTGATCGGTTCGCACACTGAATTTTTGGCACAGCTTGATCTTAGAACGAATTATTTGTTTGGACATCGTACGGCCTGAATTAGGTATGTTATTTCCCCTAGCTGACCGAGTATGACTACTTCGCACTGAACATATGTCTGGATGGCGCCATACTGCGTCAGCCAAACATAGAGGCAGGCCACAGAGCTCTGCTATTTCGTTTCTTATTGACTACTTGTATAGGTTAGAATCGATTACGTAGGAGACGTCTGTTCTGAACGAGGGCACGAACGTCAGTAGTTGCTGAAAAGTCATCAGGCGAAAAGGTGATCTGCAACAACCCTGAGCAGGGTGATCGCGGATGAGCTAAGATGATATAGGCTTGCCACGATGTCAAATAGCGAAGGCCTTCCACGAATGCACAGTACAGCACTGTGCGAATTACCAATAACGAAGAAAATATATGCAAGGGCAACGCTTAATGTTGAGTCTTGGTTTTTCTTCGACGAGGTCTGCCTCCTTCATGGGCGTTGACCTTCCAGTTTTATGGCGAGTTTTGCGTCCAAATGATCCTAACTGGATATCGAAAAGAAGGTAAACGTAAAGAGATAATTTTGCAGGCCACGCCTTCGCCGAACGTAACGTTGATTGTTCAGTGGTGCTTTTTTGCGATTACGGAAATTTCCTTGCTGATTGAACATTTTCATATTTGTATGTTTCACTAACGATGCATCCACCGCATGTCCTTATCATGCTTGTCTATTAACGGGGTCAGCATCTAACTGAATTTGAATATCTATGGACCTTCAAAGGCTGAATAATTTTTTTACCTTTGTTTTTATTACATGCCTGATTTTTTCGTGAACCTATTTTACAGTTTAGTTTACATTAGCGTGAGGTGATTGTGCTTGCTGATTCCAGGATGCCGATAGACTTTGATACTTGCTAACCAACGTCCGTGCTGAAATGTTAGCAGGGCATCCTAAATATTTTGTGGTTAGAAATAGTTGAAGCATGTATCACGATGCTAAAGACAGACTTCGATCGGGATCGGTGCGTCATCCATCTCGCTAGTTAGACTGCTGCAAATAAATGTTGTAGAACCTAAGTGAACGTTCGATTTGGATTTCGACATCTCGATCCGTGTAAAGCCTCCAAAAGTCATTGCAAAAGAGTGCCCAGATCGCGTCCCATTGACTCCAGGTGCTAGATAGATAATAAGTAATGATAGATCCGAGAATCGTCCTACTGCAAGTGATTATATCGAGCATAGTCAGCGGATATTTCTAGCCGTACCTAGGCGGATTTTCGCTTGAAGCGCTAGGCGCGCATTTCTCTCCAAGTCAGGTGTGAGGCCAGCATTGCGCCTTTAAACCTAAATAAAGTGGTCGCACAAAAATAGAAAATTGTCCTATGGGTATCTATTCATTTTTCTAGCATTAGCTTCAGGATCAAACACTACTTGATATTCTGGGCAAAGTTCTCCACATGGGAAAATTCATTTGATGATTTTGTAGATATTAAGAGTAGCCGCAACTGCCAGGATCCTTCCAGGGACAAACGTATCTTGTCTGCTAGCAAAGCTAAAACGTAGGGCTACTTCGACCAAGAGGTGCCCTGCTATTTGTGTTGTCCGGTAGACGCGCCTGGATAATAGCGCGTGCTTTCTAAATAAATATAAAAATGAATGTCATTTATTCATTTTCATTGATAATCATACTATTAATTACTACCTAAAGTCCGTATTTTTTCGCAAAACCTTACGTCCATCCCTATCGAACGGCTGGTGGTTATTGACGCTTATCCCAGGACATGTTCAAAGAGCGGGCGACCAGATGTCAAGTCACACTGCAAACATCTCACAAAAACGTAGGCTAAGATGTGGATCTGCTTAGTTGTATATAACTAAGCTAATCTTAAGATATGTTGCAGTGTATTAGAACTTTTTTTCTTTTAACATTTAAGCTACTAAATAGGTATATACGTTCAGCCATCAAACGCTGGGGCTAGCCTTTTCCGGCACAGTTTACCTAAGGCAGTAGAACTGGATGTAAAGCTTGAAACACTTATTTCTAGCTTGTTGCCGATATTTAAATACAACGCTTACATTTATTCACGAGCTTTGATCTAATATTATAGAATAATTCTAATTTCGTATCACTATCTCCACCCGTAAACATTGCAGTGCCACACGTTATCGTACACGTGCCGCGTTTGTTTAAATATTATGATATTGAAAATTAAATAGCATTCATATCATTGCGGCTTGCCACTCTTATGTATACGTATGAGCTATAATGTTTTGCGTTCATCACAGGCTTCAATCAGGGCACGATACCGATCAAGTTAATAATTGCGATATCGGTAAGTTGAACTTATCCGTGGAAAGATAACCTGTCTTTCAGTGGTGCAATGCCAACTCTTACTTTTAACACTCAGTCAACTCTAATTGAATATAGAATAGGTGTGTCTATATCTGCAAAAGTCGAACCTATAGGTTCTGTTCTCAAGGAACGCTGAGTACTTTTTCCAGCATTTCGGCTCTATATATTGGATTTCGGGAATTGTATTCATTTAACGGAACGTTCAACTGTTTCTACTCGTCGACAAACTGTGACAGGTGAGTATTTATGTAAAGTCCTTATTTTACTGAACGAGACTGGCCTCTGTTTTCATTTATTGAGAATGCGATAAAGCATTACCGCCGCCTTTACCGCCGAACAGGGTCTAGGGGTTAACGGGGTCTACGTATGTAGGAACTACTGGAAAAAACGTCTCTGCTACCGGTTTTAGCATTTTAGGAGGCATTTAATTCACCATGTAAAAAACAGTAAACAGCTAGAACATATATGTTTTCTATTCACTCTCGCAGATATCGGTACCAAGCGCTATTTCAATTAAAATGCCACACTTTTACGGTTAGCTTTTGATTCTAGGCTTATGGCACTTTGTTTGGCGCCCTCAAGTGCTTTAAGGACGTCGAAATCAAATTGGAGGATGACTGCAATACACGTGAACATTGTGCCTAGGTAGGTGAATATGGCGGCTTTACAATTGACGAAACAATCTGAAATAGTGAGCGCGTCAATACTCTCCCGGTACCTCAGTACCCGGCGAAGCTCTAGGACACATTGTCGTGCCATATCGGCTCCGAGCCAATTTCGTTTTCTAGGCGCATACAACATCCTTTCGGCTCGTAGTGCTTCGCGTATAATCAACGATGCCAGACGAGTCGTTTCGAACACTTGGGCGATCTGAAGGGTCGATGTCAACACGTTAATTGTCGTTCGCCAAGGGGCCAACCTCTGACTTGTGCCCCAAAGAATCATGGCACCAAACCGTAGCGTCACTAACATGAATATCTTTATATAAAACACCAATAGGACATTGCCAAATATCAAGTTGATTTTCTCGATCGACATTCGAACTGAGCTCTTCGCGCGGGTCAGACTGCTGACGAGGTCTTCGTTGGGCGTAAATGTCATTACCATATCCGTGATCACCTGAAGCTGTCCTAGAATAACTGCCTCACACTCGGTGTACATGCAAATTGCAGCATACTGAACTGTCCACACGTAAAGTCCACAAAACGAGGCCATTTTCTGAATCAGGTGTTCATCGTTCTCCAGACTGTGGATAGCGTCCTGAACGTCCGACACAATTGAGGGCATACTCATAAACAGCGGGATGAAAAACTGCGCAGGATAAAAACGTACGAGAAATTTTTCTGGGAAAAAGAGAATTCGCGATAGGCTCGCAGCATGCCAGTACATCTTCAAGCCACTATGGAGGATAATTATGAAAGACGTGATGTGATACATGTATCTAACGAATTCGAGCAATGACGGTTTTCTGCGAAGATGACTTGTTACACTATACGTTGTACCATTCACAAACACAATATAAGCAACGACAACTAGGCATCGAATGAACACGATAAACGGTTTCCAGCTGCGCTTTTTCATGGGGGTCGTTACCGCCATATCCTTCGCGTCCTGCTCTTTATAAGTAATCTGAATGCCGAAAAGACCGTAGAAGTACACGAATAATTTGAGTAACCGCCTCATCCCTGGCTTGAGCTGGTCGTTTCCCATATTCTTCTACGTTAATCAGACCATGGAACTTAGTTGGGCCGGTTGGCAACGGCGCCTTCGCTGCACATAAAGCTTAAAAATCACAATAAGGTCTGGACAGTAGTTTTTTTTTTTTTTTTTTTTTTTTAGCTTGTACGCGGTTGTGAAATTTACCAGAATTATTGAAAAATACTCGATCTGAAGTCGTATTCTTTTCGTAAGCTAGCGATGACAGGCTATTAAAAGTAATTTGGAATATACTTTAATTTAGTTGCAATTGTTTCGTAATTAGGCAAACTGCAGCAACTGTGACAAATTCTTTAATTTCGAAAAGTTATATTCTTGTTTTGTTACATCGCTTTGTAATGGATGCAACGTTCCCTAATTTGCCAGTGCAAATACAACAGACGTATACCAAATATGAACGCAACTGAACCGGCATTGGCTGAGACGTATGGATCATCTTATTTCAATCATCCCCTTCGATCGGCAGCGCTACCCCAGCGCCAAATAGGTTCTTTAAGGCGCCCAGTGCTATGTTAGTAGCTAATCTACTCACTTGCCACCCACGGTAGGCCAAGCTATCTTCACCAATCATCTAAGAGCTATTGAATATTTGCGTAAGGCCAGCAAGACAGTGAATAGAATGACGCCGTTCTGCCATATGAGGACCGCTTAAGATACACAGAAACGAGAGAAGCCGGCCGCAAAATAGCCCACTATCCTTCGTCAATTCTTACAACCTTCTATTATATCTGTCTTGTGAACATACGCTGAAAAACTCGTTCGGCACGACATTATTGTCATACACGGCAGAGTCAACAAAGCTATCATTTATGTCATCTTGTCCTTCTCCTGTGTGTTTTGAGGCCAAGAATTGTTTCTGTACACATACATACACACGCACATACAACAGTCCTGCAGAAGGATCTTGCACGCCAAATCTGTGAGGGTCGATATTGCTTCGATAACAACTATTCTAAGTAAGACTTCGTTCGATGATCGATAGCCGTTGCGAAACTAATGGTGCTTCCTCTGAATGACGTCTCGAGGACATGGAAAGGAACCTGAATAGGGCAAAACGTATTGTTGATTATTTTCGATCAGAAAGTCTACCGGACAACGGGAATTTTGACTTTGCCGCTCACGGTTACCGATGGATCCGCCCCCTAATTTCAGTTCAGTTCTGGCGACGATTCTATTCAGAATTAGAAGAGTCGGGCACATTGTTTCCTATCGGCCCTCAGATACCAGGCCCAAAGCTTGCGACAATGCAAAAGTAGTCGTTGCAGCTATGATATCACTATGTGTTACTAGTTCGCATAGACAAAGACATAACATTAGCTGAAAATAACTTTTTACGTCTCGTACGAATGTCAACATTTCACCATGGCCTCTTTGCAGAGAAATACGCGGTACCTCAAATGGAAGTACATGGTATCTACTCTCATATATTATGAATGACGTATAGAATTTTGTACTAGTTAAATTTCTAAAATTTTCACAACTAGATCTGAACGCTCTTGGGGACAAGTCTATGAATCCGCGACCCGTTTACAAGATGTAACGGTTGCTTTGTGGCGCACAAGTAAGGTCTGAGCACAACTGTCATCTTCGAATACAGGCAAGAACACAGAAAGGGGGGTACGACGATTCGTAGTAGAGAACTACGAAGCTAGCAGAAAGCTAGATACCTCACTCACAAATCATGCTGGACTATTTGCAAATGAAAGCAAGTCGCACCTTCTCCATAATTGTAACACACCGACTCACAGGCCGCTACCTTTATACACTAATCTACAGCAAATACGATATTATCGCCATATTAACTATTTCCCTTTCAAATGCTCCAAGACAATTGAACAATTTCGATTCGAGGAGAGCTGAGATTCATTCTAATTATTAAATTTAAAACCTGTTTTAAAATCGGAAAGTAGAGATACATCTTAAACTCGGCATCAGTTATCTCGAATCTGGCCACTGATCAGAGCATGCGCAGTAGACACGAGGCCAAAGTATCCGTACTTCATAGACGCAGTATTATCTTTTGAGGTATTGTTATTACTATTAATATTCAAATCTTATGATAGTCGTTGCTGGAATAGATAGATATATATATACATTGTCTGCTAGTAACGTACTGATGTTGCGTAAGGTCCTATATCTCTTTATGGCTATGTATCGTATCCGCCACTTTGTTTATCAACGCATCCATATATCCGTCAAGCCAATTCTGCCAAATAGATTAATTTTCAAATGGCACAGATCTAAAAATAGATACCTCTGACAAATCTAAACAAAATCAAAGAAAGTGATAATATTCTTTATCATTTTCAACCTACTATATACAATAGATTGTTATCGCAAAGTAGGATCTTCGTTGAGCGTCTTTTGTCCCAATTTGCGAAAGACTTGTTCACCTCTCCTATTGTCACCTTGTTTTTTTTTTTGAGTGCAGAGCTTCGAGCCCTTTGTGCGTAAATCCATCCAGGCATCCACAAACGGCAGGACAGGCAAGGGAAGAAACGGTGGCGCCCGGAAATCCTTAGCGATACGCATCGTCTTCAGGGATATTCTTAACGTCGAGAGACAGATGGAGAGAAAGCGGTCAAAAAGGTCGGCGTCAAAAGGAATGCGCAACGGGTATCATCGGGATGGGAGGCTTGCGTTCACCTAGCAAAAGCCAGCGCAGATCCGACAAATTGGCCATTAGTTATACTCTGGGTTGGTTTTTGCTTTTTCTCGTTACAGCCATATATGTCACTGGCGCTGCAATAATACGCCAGCTCCTTGGATATCGTCGGCGCCCACATCCTTTTTGAGCCCTTGGACAAATTGTTCGACACCTGGGTTTGCTGGGTTTAGCCACCTTCAACGATGCCAGTCGACACTTAGCTCTTCGGTTAAGCCCTGTCGAACGCAATTGTCTACAGTATTCTGTCTTGGACTGTCCTCACTCGGGCGCAGAGAACGGCTTTCTGCCTAATTCCCTTCACACATAACAAAAACGATCCAAAAGGTCGCGCCGTCGAACACAGGTTTCATGTCTAGGTAAGCTGCGATTGCCGAACGTTTCAACAACCGTGAGCGCGACAGAGATAAGCGCACCCTAAATTGAAGCAACTGTCATACGATTAGAGTGTGTCCTTTTATAACAGTTCGTTATTACATTCGAAATCGTTCTCGAACTTAGAAACGCAAGCAAATGATACAACGCGAAAGTCTTGACTTCGGCCTCATTTCTAAGGCGTATACTATCAATATATAAATCCTAGGGTTGGCCTAAATGCTTTAAGTGCGCGTCCAGTGCCGCGGCTAACCGTTGCCATAGGCGCCAGTGCCAGACTTGCCTAAATCTCCTAGGCCTAACTCTGCTGTCACTGGCCAAACAGTTTTGTCCATGGAGCTATTTAAAGGGGTCAAGTTCGGACGAGAGCGCCATGTGGAACAACGACAAAGACGCTCGACGGAAATGCTCAAATGATGTTTCGGTCAAAACAGCCGAGTCCTACCGTTGCAAGAAAGTGCAGAGATAACTAAACTTTTATACTCTTTATATATACAAACAAGGCTGGATAATTTTCAACCCAAGTTTAATTAGCACAAGTACGTTTCCACATCTTATGTTTCAACGTAGCTACGTGCCGAAATCGCTCCGACCAGTTCCGTACTTCTATTGTCGACATTTTGGACCGCCGGTGGGTTTCCAGATCATCGATTACATAACAATTATAGCTGCAATACGTTCAAAAAAATCACATCGAATTTTAAGCCCAGAAAGACGACTGACGATTAGTATTACTGATTCCTACAAATTTCTTCGTATCTGTTTTCTATACAGCCTTGTTTCTTTTTTATACGGGTGTTTTTATTGATGCTATAGGACTGCTTCTACAGAAAACCAGTCATACGTCCCTTCGAAGCTTCTAAGTGCTAATTGGCGATAATATTCACTTCCCGGCGGAGATCAATATTTTAATATATTAAATGTAAAGAAGGTACTGGTATCTAAGCTGATCAAACAAATGCATTCTATCCTTGTTGTCTAGAGTGACTCTTGTTGATCGGGCAATTTAAGGCAGTCGATAGGGATCGGTAAGCTTGTGCCGTGTACAAAAATTGCATGCGCTTAGCTAAACCCATAGAGATATCCATAGAGCTACGAAAGAATCAAGTCTTGTTTGAACATTTGTCTATTAAAACAAGCAAGGACAGAGAAACGCTCCCAGCCTTCTGCTCAGTTTGTCAGGGCGTCTTTCGAATGACGTGTAATCCAGCGCGTATACTTCAGCGCTATTCGCTCTCGTTATTACTTCAGCTGAACGCTGATACGATACAGATGTGTAACCGTGCTGCAGACATTTACCAAATCGCACAGCATGCCGAATAGGTCATTTCCTATCCTGCGTGCAAGCCAAGAACAGGTCACGCAAGAAGCTCCAACTCTAATGAATTCTAAATCGGGACAGATGACTTCCTTTTTATGTCAACTAGTTGAGAAATGATAGCTCGATTAATTTGCCGGACAAACCACTACAGATCGCCTTACTATTTATTCAGTCGGTAATTCGCTAACATATATATTGTATAGTGAACTAGCTAGGTTTTCCGAGTCTAGCCTAACCTAGACCAGATGAACTTTCCCTTCAGGTTCTAAATCTTCAGTTAATCAATACAGTGGCATAGATCGTTGTGCACGTATAGAATCTCTTAAGGACGCTGCGAAGCAATCGTTTAATACTCAAACGTCGTTAGATCGAATTTAACTTGGACAAACGTAAGGGTTATCCTCCACATCAGTTACTCTAGAATCGTGCAACAGAAACACAAGCAATTAGGATATACTTTTGATAATGGCTTAGCTGACATGGACAACGAAAAATACAGTATCTTTACCTAAGTAACTAAGCCATGGCTGCCATATGCCATATATGCTAACAGAAAATCTTTATAATCGAGAACCCTTTTCAAGCCATAAGCAATAATTATGCAGCACTTAGAAATGATTTGGACAAAATCGCGCCCTGTCCAGGGTCAGGATACCTTGCGTAACGCAGAGACAATGAGTCCTGTGTGTGATTAGCAAATGTCTTTAGGGTTTTCCCCAATTTTCAGAGCACGTGTTCTCCTTAAGCTATTTGGTACCATCTATAAGCGGCAGAGGTAAAAGCGTAACAATATATGATTCACGAACGGACTATTGGATAATAAATATTAATTTAAATGAATAAAAATAAAATTTAAATGATTAGTGATGAAGATTATTCTTCGTTTTACACAAGTCTGCAATATATTTTAATGTGTTTAGATTTAGATTAACGTATGGCGTTCAGATGTTTACTGACGATATACGACAAGTACGAGCCACACCCGTATGTACCCCCGAATTGACTACATGCTCGTAAAACTTTATTGACCTTGCAACGTATGATATTTGTTTTTATACTCAAATTTAATGAATAGCCTTTTTCGCACAAATTCAGTTTAGGGGAAAAATATTCATAGATTACGCAGTTTCTTTTATATTACTACTATTTGGTACTGTGGAAACGCGTGTGTTGTGTGTTAAGTAGATTCGTTGCAATTAGGACGTACTTAAAGCACTTTTCAAGAATACGTAACATTAATTGCCGTTTAATTCAAAAATCCCATACAATCTTCACCAACAGCAGCGTCACTATGATCATCATAGAATTCACGTTTTACAGTCTTCTGTTTCTAATTACAACGCTCGGTGTGTCAGCGTGTTATCTTTACGCTAACTTGTACTCTCTAAGCAATCTCTGTGTCTCTGTTGTGCATGCTCGTTTTACAATACATTCTAACTTAAAATGCTTTGCCCGGTCTCGGCCTTGCACGGCCGTCCTTGGTTGTGCTGTCATACCTCCCTTGCAACAGCGGCGACTGCAGCAACAGTCTCCCTCTGGAATTTTCTTTGCCTCTTAACCCCTCTCCCAGAGCCCTTCGTCCCCCCTCGCCAGCTAAGCTAGAACAAAGCTTTCGGCTAGACCGGCGACGTCGCCGCCTTTTAACAAGGTCTGTTGCCGCTCTTGTAACTCGTTAGGCATTATTTTTAATCAAGAGGAAACTGCACCATGCACTGAGAGAAAGATAGACACAGAGTGAGAGCGAGAACGAGAGAGAGAGAACACGATAGAGAGAGGTGGGGGTGGGAGAGGGAGAGGAAGAGATCAGGGAAAGGGGAGCGAGAGAAAAAAGGGTACAGAATAGAGGAGGGAAATAGGGCAGAGCGAGCAACCCGAACAGCGGCGTCTGCGATACTTATTCTCGCGGCGCAACCTAGACATTAGGTACTGTTGCTGCTGTTATAGCTGGGCCTGCCATTGTGGGCGGCGTCTCACGTTAATTTTCTCCACCTCATTTCCTAATTGGAATAGCAGGCCAGAGCCGTGAATGCACAACATGTCGAGGAAAAATTACCAAGCAAGCAAGCAAGAACGCAAACAAACTATAAGTAGAGGGAGAATCAAATGATCTTTTCTTTTTCTTTGTGTAATACCTTCTCATATTCCCTTTACATGGATATTATATAATAACGTACGGCATTTCGTTGTTGACGACCCTCGATTCGGTTATTAATGGGGTATCGTTAGACGCCATGGCTAACGACGTATTATTGTATTATCTGCGGTTATGACTGTATAAACAACGGAGTAATTTTCTATAACGTGGTATTTCCTTGTTCCTGCTCCATATAGAATGCGAACATAAACAGTACTTCTTAGAATTACGTTGTGCCTATGCTGTATGATCGAGTTTGGCTAATAGTTATATACTAATAATAAACTGTTGAAATAAGCAACCACTGAATAATGTCAACAAAAGATGATTGCAGGAGAAGCTTTGACTACAAGCGGTGTCCACATTCTGAGGCCCATTTTTAAAACAGGCGCCAGGTACATTAACAACTGTATTTGTTTTGAATTTCTTTTACTCGGTCATGGCAATTTGTTGCGCCAACTGTGTAAAGCAAACAAGTATTTATTTATTTATTCTAAGAGTAACCGTGATATAAAACGAAAGAAAAAACATATGTTTGTATCAGAAAACAAACGACATCGTTGAACCCAATCTTGGTTATCAAATATAGTTTCTTCGTCAACCTTTACCAAATGCATGCCAGCCCTTTATACGGTCTTTTTTTTCTTGACTCAAACAATACAAAGTCATGGTCTCCCGTCTTACGGTTACCCTTATGCACGGTTATTTAGAAACATGTGTTGCTCGCAGTCATGGATGATAAAATGCGGCCTCCTTGTGCTGATAGCATCCGAATCCAGAACTCAGAATTTTGCCCCGATCTCGCGGCACCTATGACCTACGTATCGGTAGCTGTCGCTATCCTTTTGTATCTGAACTGCATTTAAGTTGAAGGCTTAAGCTAAAAGTGCATAAGGAACCTGTATGAAGTTGAACGCTTCATATATTCGTTGCTCGTTGTTAGAACGCTAACTGTAATACTGCGTTACGTATATATACATAAACGTAAATCTATGCAACTTCCGTACAAGAACACTCATATACCTAATGTGTATGAACAGCTAAGTGGACGATCGGTCCGTGCGTTTGGATTCCATGCATTTTAAAGCTACTACTGATGAGTTATTGGTCCTTCGCGTTTTTGTCCTATGATGCACTCGTACCTTTCTGCCATTCCTCGAGCTAGATGCTCTTCCTCGTATTCTGCCTTAGACAGGCGCGTGTTGGCTTTGGTTATATATCAGGAAATATCAGGAGACACCCCTGTATGGAAACGGTGCCCTCGAATGGCTCACTGCTCATTCTCCGCTGTTATGATAACCTATTTTGGCCTGTAAGGGCGGCGTAAGTTTCGGGCTTAAAGACAAATTCGTTTGTAGAGCTTTTTACTTATGGCAGCGTCTTAGAGATAAAGGTCTTTGTGCACTTCTAGTAACTTTTGAAATATAACGCTGTTACGTCCGCTGGCGTTATTCTATCTGTGTGTAGCTGGATATCGCACATTTTCCACGGGATTTTTACACATTATTTCACTGTTATCTCAGGTTGACGTAAGTGCTGCTATAGAATCTGTTGGTTGGTCTGCGGACGCCACAAGTGAGGCTTTGCAAGGGATCTCGTTCGCTAGTCCGAAGTAGGGTGCAAGCAAACAACCTTTTACCTACCTCCTTTCAGTGCACTTGCTCGATGGTCTTGTACTGTATGCAGAGATGAGCTACGGAGGTGAAGATGTAGTCAATGAAGACTAACGAGGATGATCCTGTGCGCCGTTATGAGACTTGGCTAATGTTGGAAGCTTGATAGGCAATATGGGCTAACAGTAGAAGTCCGTTGATGAAAAGCCTAAATCGGCCGAACCTGCTTTCCATACAAGTGGCAAAGAGATACGAGCGAAAGGTTGTTGAGATGCATTGCGACCCGTCCCCGTGCGATCTCCAGTGAAACTCATTGGTTTGAACAGTTAACACAAACCTCTCTATTTGTTGGTAAAGTTGTTAAATTTACGTTATGTTTAGTAAAATTAGCCAATTAATAGACGTTATCGGAAGTTATTAATGTCGCAACATTTGTTTTGGCGGTGTTTTATATGTCTTTCCTATGGCCGTGTATTGATAGGGCCGATTATGCGTCTAGTCATAGTTGGATTTGCTGAACATAGGGAGGAAAAGGTGTAGCCGAGGAAATGTTAGAATGGCTTTATGACGTGTGTTTTGACAGTCAGTTATTCAAGTGTTTTTTTAACTCTAAGTGATATCTTGGCATTTGATAGTTGATTCAATCTGCTAGTATACCTAAGCGACAGATTATTGAAAATATATTGTTTTCACTTTGTTACCATATCTGATCCGAATGATTTGTTTGTCTATTGTTCAGTCATAGCGAATCAGTACTAAATATTAGATGGGGATTTTTCAGGTTACTCTAAAACCCGGACTACGGTAACTGTGAAATATTGTATAGCTTTTTTACCCAAGCCAAACATCGTTCCGCCGTGTGAAGGCTGCCATAGCTTGCACTAGTGATATTATTAATAATATTAAAATGAATATACTTCCATTGCATTAAACCTTTGAACATCACTCGCCTTCAAGGGCAAAAGGGATCATTCTGTATATCGATATTATTTTGATATAGGGCGTCATTGTATTTCAGTAAGCCAAATGTTATTGTACAATGAGCTGTTGTGAAAAATTCATACATGTGGTTATATATAACAACTGGAAAAATCAATGAATCCCAGCCAAAGATCGGATTCAAAACTTGGAAGTTGGATTTCCAGTCTCGTGCCCAATCCACACTGGCACTGCAACAATCGTACTAGCCGCTACAGGCAAATACTATATTTAATATATATTAATATGCGGGATGCTTGTCTAATATGTGTCAATGTATTGTGTTAATATCCCTAGAGAGATATTATAAGTTATTTACCATCAGGGCAGGGTGTCCTATATCGTAACAAGTTCTGCTGCAGCCTGCAGCAAGCGAATTTACTATCTGCGGCCATCCATATGAGCAATGCAAACAAAATAAATTCACGCAATCTCTCTCTCTCTCTCTCTCTCTCTCTCTCTCTCTCTCTCTCGTTATTAATCAACGGTAACAGTGATTGATTGCAGTTACAAGTTCATGTCCAACTTGCCTTGAGTTTCCCGGATGCGATGCTTGTGCCAGTCTGTCTTTTTTTCTATTCGTTTACCCCTATCGACCAATGCATCATCGGAGTTGTGACGTCATGATGAATTAGTAGTCCGGCTGCTCGTCTTAACCCAAATGAACGCGGCTACGATCACCCGACCCAAGACTAAGCTGTTTCTATTAATCTAACATATACCACGTATGAGTTTGTATTGTATTCTATCATATCGTTATCAAGCGGTTTCATATCGTTCAGCTTTCTCGTTGGATTTCGCAGAACAGAAGTCGTTGCGTGATTGGCTAAAGGGAAAGCTATTTTATTATTGTTGTGAAAATACAATCCGATCTGGCTCGTCGGTGACGAAGATGTTGACGGTAGTGACCGAGGGAGTAATCCGCGCTGAAGATCCATGATGTCGAAAGCCTATCTAAGGACGAAATCCAATTATTGCTATCATCATCGTGACATGGTCTATTTGTTTTGTAGCACTCGGCTTCAAAAGATCGCTCAAAAGTAAACACGCTTACGGCGACGCACACATTGTGAGTGGGAGAGATGGGCCGGCCCCCTGGTGAAGACACCTGAACTACTTGTCGTTGAGTCGTCTGCGGGTGGAACTTTACAAACGCAGCCTATTAGGAAAGAAAAGTTCCATTTATGTACGCGACTTGATATGTCGGCACGTATATATGTCAAACTCTATACTGAATATGTGCAATATCCATTTAAATGCTTTCTTCTATTTCACGCTATTCATTTGACTACGAAGTGATACCCGTCAAACCCGCATAGATGTTATATTACCTATTTGCGAAGATAGCACTAGTGAGGAATCGTTTGCTTGCCAACCTACCTTGTCACAGAAAGCAACAGTTACACATCAAAGAGAAAGTATCACTAAGAAATGTGTTTAGCCAAAATTGGAGTAAACAGAATTTACTATTGATCAGTGAAGCTAACTAGGTTTGTAAATGGATGGCTGAACGAATGATGTCAGCATCGGCATACGATCTAGTTTTTTTTTTACCGTACAGAAAGTTTTTTGTTTCACTATTAAAGAAGAAGAAGATATCACTATTTAAATAATATAATACCCTACTAAAATCCAACCCTCGACAAAGCAAAAACACTTCTTATTCTTCTTCAAAGCATTTGAATCTACAGGTGTGTAGGAGTTATAATGTTAAGCTGCGCGAACTTTCTATTTGGCTTGGGTACCATGAAATTCATTCCATCCCCTTCTCCTCTCCTTCGCAGATTTTCATGAAGTTAATGTGTACGTTGCGGATACCTGGCCTTACTTTTAGGTACTGTCCAGCACCGTGTGAGGTCTTAAACAACGTTCTTCACCATACTCTGTTCCCAATTCTACGTAGACACTAGGTTAAATGTCACTTCAACCTTAAGGAGTACTACCGCCCATAGATTTATTGTAGGAGCAACCGACCAGCTCCAAAAGAAGTTGCCAACGGCTATTTTTCTACACTTTTCAGTTGAATTCACTGTCACATGGTAGGTCATGATCCTTTAATTTCTGTCCCATAAGTTTCCACGTTTCCAATACGATGCTTCATTACCGTCGCCCGATCTTTTAGCGACAAACAAGTGCAGTCACTTCGTTGCAAATGAAACAATGTCGTCGATTTTTTGCGGCTTATACTCGATCTTTGTCAGTTTTATTAGTAACGTGCGACCATACGTGTACGGATGTTGGGGTCGTCATCAAATTCAAGTACGTCTTAGGGTTCTATGATTGCTAGGCGTTTCGTTGCCGGAGTCTGCCGGTAGCATCTTCTCATACAGCTGTTCTTTCTCGTCTCCTCAACTTAACTTACGATATTTCAATAAACGGAAAAAGCTTTTTCCTAGATTACGATGACGATGTATCGCCGCCAACCCAAAACGGACGTGTCGTTGCTGTCTTGTCTTCGAGTCGCCCGTCACGGAATGAGGAAAAACGTAAAAAATTGTAACAATGCATTAGCGAAGCAGTTGAGGACCTTGTCCTCAGGAGTCTGTAGAGAACGAACAGAGTTAGGAGACAAGCGAGTGGAAAATATCGCTCCTCGCGTGCACTAGTAGCCAGCGACGTTCACAAGACCGAAAAGGAGACCCTATCGTCACGTAGCACCCAAAACCTTAGTTAATATCTACCATTGGAGCAACTGCACGCGCTCTACTCAACAGATCGAAACGTTTTTACATTCAGTACCAAAAGCAACGTGACACGACAAACTAGACACACTAACTTTCTCAAGGAGACGGAGCCTAGGCTCTTTTTGTTATCGGAGGAAAGCACTATTAGCTCTTGTTTCAATACTGCAGTCCGAGCGAAGCGTTATGTTGAGAAGTAGGCATGTATAAATGTATACTCGGCTTGAACGAAAGGAGGGCAGGAACCGTTGGGTCGCTGCCCCTATTGCTATTTAGACTTCGGAAAATCTATATGACCTAAGGTACGAGGAAGGGCAGTAGCGGCGGCGGGGGGTCTTAACGTTGATTGAAAACGAGATTCTTCGCGCACTTATATAGCTTGAGCCGTTTGAGTGAAGATTATAGTGCACGAGGTGTCATTGTCATAACGGATTCATAGTACATAGACTTCCCAGTACACCGTCCGCTGGATTGGTCTCCCAATCCAGGGAATCAATTGTTTCTATTAGTCTTTAAATCTGTTTGGCATTTCAATATGTCAGTTAGTCTAGACTACGCATTAGTCTGAAGCGAATGATTTAATTTAAACCTCTTCATGCGCTTTTATTATTACGAACTAATTACAAGGATACAAGACGAGGACAAGGATTGGCATCCTTGTTTGGACTATTGACCCTATAAATACAACACCATGTAGACATACGTTATGTGATCTCGCTATGTAAAATTATCGAATTTACATAGCTCTCCTTGATATACGTATTAATATAGATATATATGTATATCTAACGAGGTTTAGCATAAGAAGCTATTATGAAATTCCACGATTTTCAACTACCGTATTAGACCTAAAATTCATGCCCAAGCGTCACATCTAGTCCTACTAAACGAAACAGACGCAAGGTTGCATGAAAGACATATCCATTCATAATCGAATTGCTAACGAAAGCCGGCAAAAAAAATCTCGTTAATTCCGAAACAAGAACTTGTTGTCTATAATTTACAAATAAAACCATGATTCGCACCGACGTCCGAACAGCGTCGAGTAACTCATGCTACATACACCCGACCTTTCAAAAAGACTCCAGTCTCGCGCTGTGATCGGCTGGCGTTTTCGAACCGGTTCGAATCACCATGCCGGGACATTTCAGGGTATAGTGACAATGAGTACCCACCATTAACTTCTATACGACCGAATTTCGTGTGTATGTTTTAGCAGAACGTCGGTTCGAGTAGAACCCGATTTGACTGCGTGTTTCAGACCAGGAATACATGTGGGCAAATAAAGAATGGTTTTCCTTGGCTTGATCTTCCGCTCCACAACCATCCGCCTGACAGAGAGTAAGGGAAAGGAACCGATGGACGAGCCCCACGCGTGTGTGCTTATGCGGAGAAACCGAATCGATCAATCGCTCTAGAACAATTCTATGACTGAGCACTACGGCGATCTTCGTTCGGCGTCTGAACACGATCGTCAAAAGACATTTGCGTATTGCCAATATTCGGATAAACATGACGACGGTAGAACGCTCCTCCACATTTTCTAAGCTTATGGTAGAGACGGCGAGGTACGCGACAGCCGCCGTTCATCAGCTAACAATTCTCAGATGAGATTCAAACGTTCATTTTAACAGTGTAAGTAAATCAATCCCCTGCCTGGCTCGACGAAATCGGCATTTCTAATTGGTGGGTAAGTTGTTTGGCCGATTGACTGCAAACTCGTTATTTGGCAGTACTCGAAGGGCAACGAATATCTGTACTGCGATAGAACTGCACGATCTCAGCTTCAACCCATCGAATAGTCTGTTGCGATCTTGTTGTAATCATTGCGTGTGGAAATCTATGTACGCGTTTTGAGAATAAAGGTAACCTGTCGCACGCCCTATGATAAGTGAACGTGCCCTAAAAATAACGCTACATATAAAAAAGGGAATTAAAAAAATACAACAAAACCCATGTGGCGCGGTTTGCGTTTCAGCTTGACGCTCGGATAGTTTAAAGGTTCAAAAATTTACTGTACTAAAATTTGCTCTCGAGTTCGGTGAAGCGCTTATATAGTTCACATGATCTAACCATCTTATCATATTTATCGCCAATTACAGATACAAGTGTATCGCTACCATTCATTACAGAGAGGCTGATTTATATATATATATATATATCTAACACTCTTGTCGTTATTGTATGGTAACACATATGGGATTGGAAATCTAACGCTTTCTATGAGTCCGGTACGATTCACTTTTTCGTTTTAATTGAGCTTACTTTATTTTTGCCAAGCGTGAAAAGAATCTCTCCGGAATCGAGTATATTCGAGTATATATATCGAGTATATTGTAGATAAACTGCAGAGCTATTGCCCACTCTCATTGTCTATTATTTCGTACATGTGCCCATTTCGGTGACGTAATCAAGAAGTGTCTCCGCTAATTCTACGTTCTTCCAAATAGGGATAATTAAGTTTCCTTATTTAATTTTATTATGTTGTTGATGTCGAAAAAGGTAAAAATTCTTCTTTATTTTAACACCTTAATTAACAAAACACTTAATAATTAACAAATTCTATGAACAGAAGCTGATTTTTCCCAAAACTGCTCAATCTATCTTCAAAAGTTACAGTAAAATCAAATTCGTGTTAAATACTAATAAAACCTCATATAAATTTAATGATATGATAATGCACAAATATACTCTAACAATACAACTTTTAGTTAGCTAGGCTCATCGTGTACTTTGGAACCAGTTGCGTACCCAACTAATGGGACAGTTAATCGATACATCGTCTTCTAATGTAACAGGAATACCATAGTTCTGTCCAGCTTGCGCTGTTTTTTTTTAGTGTTAACCTTGTCTAATCGTATTTTGGTCCACGTATTCGTTGATTTTGTTAGGCAACAAACTGTATTCCTACGGTCACCTGAACCTTTCGGCCTCGCATCAGATCAGCCCATGAGACTTTGACTGAGGCCACCGCTTACGTGTAATGATCCAGATGGGAACATGGCTTCAAAACGGAAATAGCCATGTCAAACGGCAACCAATCTTTGTCAATGTCTATTTCCGCTTTCCATTTGGCTGAATCCAGCGATACGAGTTTTACCGCGACCGACTTCACTTAAAACGTCGCTGTCTTCATCGCAGTGTGAAAAAGAAAAAGTTGAGCTTAACTGTTCGCTCAATTTGTATCGGTAAGTTATTTTTTAACTGGTAACAAAGGGGGCGGCAAATCGTGGTAGATTAGCCGGAGCTATAGAAATAACAACTTTTACGGTTGCAATGAGGAAGGCGCTTTTAGGCTCGTAGACACAAATGAGCCGTTGAGAGACAGCCATCTGGGCATACGTTGTGTTCGCAATTTTCATATCCACCTATGAATTAGATAGGGTTACTGTAGGACAAATCGCATAAAGTTGACAATCGTATTTGCCCGTCATAATCTGAACTTCTCGAACATTTGGTTTATGCGTAACTTATTTTTCCCTAAATAGAAACGAAATCGATAATTTCATGAGTATAGTTTTTAATCAATAATAGCAGTCCGAATCTAACGCTTGTTGGTAAAGGACCGCAGAAGTCGTCTCCCCGCGTGCCCTTCAATCAACTTGAATATTTTTCAGTGTTCTCGAGGTGTCTAAGGTTAGAATGCAATTACTTTTCAAGTGTTACATGATACCAAACGTAGTTGCCACATAACGCGAAGGATTTTGTCGACTTGTTACCATTCACCGTATACCCTGACGCAATGATGCCATACGCCAGTAAAAAAGCAACTTCGGAATAGTTAAACGATGCGTTTCTTCACGCAGACTTTTCACTCCATCGACATGTTTTGTTTTCCCGAACAACCACTTCGTCTGACCTGTACAACCGTTATCTGGTCGATGAACAACAAAAAATCAGTACTGACCCTATTGGAATTGATCGTAGTAAATCGATTATACCGAAACGCCATCGCAAACGTCCGTTTTGGCTAGAACGTGAGCCTGTTTTCCCAAACACTGAGAGATTCTCCTTCACGGAAACCCGCCGTTAAGAGCTCACCGTTTGGCGTGCTTTCAAATGGGGCCGATACCGACTACGCTCACACTATTGGGGTATCTTCAGCGCTTCACAATCCCCGCCTTCCCCTTCGCAAAATTCCCCCTCCACTGTCTATCAGAGGGCCTTAGGTGACGCCACGTTGCTCAATATATGCTTGAGAAAATTTACTGCTATATGTATATAATGATAATAATAGAGTAAAACTAATTAGCTGGTCTTGGGCATTGTTCTATATTTGTCCTGGCTCAAAGGGGACGAAGAAACTGTTCGTTGGGTCTAGCTAATCAACATATGAGTAATAACCACTAGACGTTAGCTCAATGGTTATATACAATTTAATAATGATATGTTACGTAAACAGTTCATATATATTATAGTTGTACCAATTGCGTAGACGCATAGGTAGGTACCCAATTTTGCACGTACGCTCGTAATAGCTTATTTTAATTAATTAGATTAGTCTAGAGAAATGTTTAATGTTTCGAGGGACGCAGGAGCACTCTAGAGTTGAGTGACGGAGCTAAGTGCGGGGACATTGAGAAACCCTAAATGCAAGCTGGTCCCAATTACATCTAAACATAGGGGTTGTTAGAGGTGCAACACTCGAAAAATCGTCACGTTTCCTTTTAGCTACGAATGACATTGTTCGACTATTCGCTGACCCACTAATGCTATACTTTCTTTTACGTAAGGCACGTATATATCTGTTATCGGACCAGGCACTGACAAAAAACTGCACGGATAATGATAATAATAGCCTTATATTAATCGAACAGGCGGCGCAACAGGTGCAGGAGAGACGGGGAAAAAGTACGAGAGAACAAAGATACTTCTCTATCTATACCCAAAGGAAGTGTAATGGTGGAAAACGCACCGTAGTAGTCGACGTAATTTGCACTTGAACGCCGTTCTTATGCAGCAGATAAATGCATTTATAATTAGTAATAGACGTATGTAGAATTATCAGCGTACCTATATTTCTTCAATATATGATAACGGCTTTACAATAATGAAGCTTCACGGTCACATAAATATTCCTTGACCTTTCCACAAATGCTGCGCAGCTTTTTTTAACTGCCCATGCTGGCTCGCTTCCTATATTCGATCGTTTTCTAAACTAGTTCATATGTATTCCAATAATCACCCTTAAAGCTAATCTTTAAGCTGAAATATAAAATAGTTTGAATAGATGAGACACGTGCGTGCCGTGTTTATGATACCACAGTGGTAATCGTTTCGTGTTTATTAAACTCAGAAGCATGATCAGAGACGTGGTCCAGGTTCGAAGGCACTCAGTTGGTTCTGTGCTGCAAGAAGCCAGCAGTTTCAAATAAAGCTTAACAAAGGCGCTGCAACACTGGCCGTAAACTTCGAAACCGCTATATATGCAGCACCGTCGTGCGTGCGTAGCACGCTCGTTGCTACGCGTCAGCATCTTGGATCAGGTTTGGGTCAAACTTTTTTTTTTCACTAGTATCAAATTTTTTTGTCGTTTTTAAGATAGTAGTTAACGTTGAACTTACACATGACTCGATCCTCCGGGTTCGGAAACTCTTTATGGCAGTATCCTTGAACGTCAGGGTCGCCTTTAACAGTTTTTTGCGAAAGATAATATTTATAACGATGACTAATAAGGCTGAGCCGCCTTACTCCGTACGCGTGTTATCTAATTACCTGAAGAACACAATGAAAAAAGTCACACCCTTAATGATGGCGGGGGTGCCCCAAGACTTTATACTTCTGTGGAACATTGGTCACGATGGTGTTGTAGGAGTGCGAGATCTTCTGAGCGGAGTGGAGCTTCTGACGACTCTAGACGACCTGACCGTTGTGATACAAAGAAGACAGCCGTAAAGATTGAGCCGTACGTCAATAAGGCAGTGAGCACAATCTCGGAATGGATAACAGAAAACGGGCTGGAGTCCTAGTCCGGAGAAAAGCGAGGGCATTCTGCTCATAGGAAGGAAACTTGAGTAAGAAATCAATCTCTACCTAACGGGTAGACTGATTTGAATGGTAAAGGGTGTTAGATATATAACACTTAGGCAAGGGGCTCAGTGGGTTGCCCCATGTTAAAACGGTAAAAGCCAGCAAAACGAACGCTGTAGCAAAGATCTTGCCTAATGTATATAGAGCAACGATGCAGGCAGACGAAGACTTCTGACGTTGATCGCCGAGTCAATAAAACCCTTCGATTCCTCAATTTGGTCCGGATCGTCTACGGGCTTCAAAACAAATAAAAAGCTCTCCACAAGACACAAAAGAGGGCTGCTCTGGAAATTTCCTAAGCATATAGGATAGACCGTACGTCAGCGGTCGTTGTGTTGGCCAAAACATCCTCGTGGGACGTAAAGGTAAGAGAGAGGAGGCGATTATAGGGTAGTAGTCCCAAAGCTGAGCGTAAAGCTACCATGGAGGCGTGGCATACTGAGTGGGTGGATATATCAGCCGCAAAATTCGGGAGCTGGAGTCCGTACCCTGATTCCAAGTATCGGGAAATAGCTGGAGCGTCTCGAAGAAAAGGTAGACTTTTACGTAACAAATATCAGTACGGCAATAGGGATTTCTAGTCCTATCTACACAGAATTGAAAAACCCCATTTGACATATGTGTTTACTACTCTCCCCACACGCTACCAACCTACCCCGCCTTCAAAGCTAGAAGGCCAGGGGTCCAAGAGTCTTGACTAAGTGGGACAAAATGGTTACCTCTTTTAGAACAAGATTCGTGTTCGAGTTTTCTAGAACAAGACTAGCGAAACTTATACAGTTGATGCGCACTACCACCGGGGCATGGGGGTCTGGAGCGGTCACAGTCAAAGAGGTTTTGAAAGAAGAAGACTTAGTGTCTCGGGAGAATATAAAGTGAAATCGCCTTAGAATGAAATTCTTTCTCGAGGCTGCAGACGAAACAGACGGGACTACAACTCCGGATTTACAGGTATTGGTATATAGTGCGTCTGATAGGACGGAAAATTGAGAAATGATCACGGCCAATTTATCCGTAGGCACCTAACAGTTCTTCAATCCGTAGTACTACTCAATGAAGTTTCGGGCCGGCAGAGAGCGAAGGTTAATGAAAGGAGTATGTTAATCTGCATCAATATCAGCGAAACCAAGTTCAACCGTTAAGGTCGAATTCGACAGTACACTGGGTGTCGATACATAATTCGGCCCCAGCTGTGTGTGCGTTTTGAAAAAATTGAAAACAATTAGATAACCGAAGCGTTCAGATGATCAACAATAATAGGACGCTATGTACATCGTCAGAAAAAATAAAACAAAACTAATAAATAAATTTTAGTTTGACCTATCCTCCGCTGTATTACCGTTCTATGTTTCTATATTATTCGTAAAAAAAATGCATTGGGTTTGTTTGGGCCTGCTACATTGGGTTGGGCCGCAGTTGATTATTGCATGCACGACACGTAAATCTGGTGTATTCTCAGATAGTGTATTTTGCTGATACTGATCACTCAATTAGATTCCACCTTTATTCCGAATTTATTGTCTAATCGATCGAAGATTTGCCGCTCCGATTGCATTGGTAACCTGAACGATAACGATATTTTTCTCTCTCTATCTATAAATAAAATATAATGCTAATAATAATTAACACCCGAAAAGAAGAGAGAACACTGCGATGAAGTTATTCAAAAAGATAGTTAACCAAATATTGAAAGTTACCATATATTATTATATACGTTTAACCCGACTGAATTTGTGTCCGTTTGTCAGGCATAAAATAACCCCTTAAGATAGTGGGATTGGTATTCCTTGGATCACTAGAGCTTCACTCTGGAAGATCTGCGTAGAAAATGGAATCGATTGTCCCCTAGAGGAAAAAGTTTGCTTTTTCTATTAGAGCTTAATATTCATTTAATTGCTCATAAACCAGCTACTGTATCAATAAATTCGATATTTATATTTAAAAGCAACGCTACACAAGCATTTACAATGACCGAGGCAACTTCTAGAATCCTTCCCACCGATTAATGAGAACACTACCTAAATAAGCGTTCTTGGTGTATGTCGCACGATCGATCGTATTGAAGCTACCTTGTAGTAGACGCTGGTAGGTGATAGGTTTTAGGGGGTAGCTGATCGCTGTTATATATTATAAATATAATAAGATTGGCACCTTTACAGGGATCAGATAGTGAAACAATCGTGAGGCGAAGCTCGCTAGCGGGGCTCTAGTCTTGCCTACCCCATGGATTAGCTTTTTCTGTCGACAGCAACTACCCGCGAGTAACCCTCACTCTTTCTAAATACCACCATACATCAATCAGTCCTATATCGCAATATTTTTTTTTCAAAGGTGGCAGTACTCTCGCTCGTCATATCGATGGCGCCACAGGTCACCGCCATTTCATCAATTAAAACATCGATATTAATTCTGAGCTTAAAGTTTGGCCATTACTCGTCATTATTTCCGATCTAAGGAATAATGTATGCCAAATAGGAAGGAACGACGAACAAAGTGGATACGGTTAGACATGAACGTCTCGTGTCCCGTATAATTGAATAATATGACCAATTGACACGGTGCACGCTTTTACACATTCGTACTACATTTTCAGGGACTGCTTATAAGAGTCTCAGAAGTATAGGAGTGAAGGCAAGTGAGCACGTTTTCTTTTCACATAATTTCCTCTTTCACATTGTATCAAAACGACAGATGCTGTAACTTTTACTTTATTGGTAACTGGATTTTCTTGATGTTTCAGCCTTTAACATTGCCTCTTTGAACCCCCTCTTGCCTCTTTGAAAGTTTGACGAAACATTAGTAAAAACGTTGAATCATTGTCAACACTAGTCGACAACTAATTTTTATACTCTTGTCAATACCCAGGGAGCTCAAAATGAATTCTTATTATAACTGGCGTTCGTTCAGTGCTCCTAAGATTCATCGCGTACGCCATCGAAAGTTATCGGCTTTGGCCGTTGACTTCTATTGCTCCGTTGTACGACTTCATCGTCCGCATATTAATGCATTGACGTGTAGCCCCGCCGAGAGATTTAGCACGCTCACAATCTTTAACAAACATAGCTTCTTTCTGCCTAGAATTTGCTCAATGAAGAACGTTTCGTCGAGCGTCCACTTTATGGTTTAGGCCACTCACGCCTATTCGAAATTGCACATATTCTAGTAAGTTAGGCAAGCACTAAATAACTTTGTTCACTTTATTTTTAGCTTCTTCGCAGTAGAAGCTTTCTCTACATCTCGTCCCTATTCTTCCCTATGTATCAAGCAAATGTGCAGTCCATAGGTTTGCTCTGTTTGAACACTCATGAAAGCTAGTCGAAGTTACAATGGTTTATCGATCGTTTCATACTTACTAATTACTCATAATACTTACTTTATTTATCTATAGTTCGAGTCTAGTAAACAACGTGGGGAGACATACTCGTCAATTAGTTTTTGTCATATTATAGATACTGCCATACTGTTTGATTTGGCAAAATACAGATTTAAGCTTTTCTCCGACAGACACGACAAGGAAGCTCCGGTAAAAGCTCTATCGAGTGCCAGTCTACTATACTATATAAGTTAACACAAGGTAATTAACGAAATACGAATTTAGGTTGTGCCGCGATCTTACTATTCACGAAATTTGAAATACATTAAAATTACGCTCTTGGTATCGAGCGACGAGATCATTAAAGAAGTTCGTTAAACTTTAAGCGTTTTTTTGTTTTAGGAAAAGAGAATGAACAAGGGAACGCTGTTTGTGTCTGTCTGGCCGAAAGCTGCTAGCGATGTCGGATTAACTAGGTTTGAACTCGTACAAGTGGGTCTGATGGGCTCCGCAAAGGTAGCGTTTGCCTAATTGGCAGTTGCAACAAGGCCGCCTGCAGAGAGAACTATACATAATCAGTAACGTTTTGAGCAAGCTGAACCAAATGATCTAAACCATAAGGCTCCTTAGAAAGCTTTTCCGCCTTGAAATTGATTCCGTAACCGAATTAAGAATGCTTGCTTACCTTAGCAAGATGGTGACTAGCAGTGGTCATTCCGTGCATCGCATCGAGGAGCTACTGTAGCAGATCAGTTTAGGAGAACCTGATGTTTAGTTTAGGCCTGATAAACAGTATCAGAGACCTACTCCCAGCATATGCCATCAAGGCGACTTCAACAGTTTAGAGTATATTACCAAAGTATTGCACTTAAACAAGTTGTCTCCTGTTCACAATTTTCGTTCGATGTGCCCTTCTTAGCTCTTAATACTGCAGATAAGCCTCAACATATGTTGGGAGTTATCCGGTCGAGCATGACTCCATACTATATGCCTACACGTGTTTCTTAATTGGACAAAGATGTTTTGCAGATGGTAAGCGATCTCAAAACTTTATTGCCTTTCTTATGTTTTTATATATTGTAAGGCTGCGATCAGATGCCACCAATGCCAAGTATTCTAGGTTTAGCGAGTGTCACATACATCAAGATCGTTTTTGAGTTTATAAAATTTTTCCTTCAGAGTACACGCAGGGAAGCATCTCGAAGCTTCACTAAGGCTACGGATCGCATAAACGTAGTCTAACAAAAAGAATGAAACCAGCTTACAAACATCCCCTTTTTTATGCCAAATGTCACGTCACCTTTACAGCAAGAAATTTTTATAAAAACTCTAGTACTTCCAAAAATCTCTAAAGTTTAGGCAGGGGCCGAAGAGACAGGCAAACTATTGTTACTTCGGTCAGTGGAAACTATTCGAGAACGCTAGAGATGTCGTCTACTTGAGGAACACCTTCAGACCAAGTTGCAAACTCGTCATCAGTCTCAAATCTGGTTGGATGAACGTAGTTAAACAGAATCACTTTATCTCAAAACTACAGGTGGGCAAATCGAAGGAACTGTCTGATATCGAAACACTTGCCTAATGCCCCTACATCAGCGTATCGGAGAGCTGTGTGAGGAAATCACGTCGAGCACTTGGTCATATGCCACTGGCAATCTGCTGCCATTAAATGACTGTGCTACCCAAACTGTACGATAGCTATGGTTTTGAATTAAACTCTCGAGTAAACGTCGTAAATAACTGTCGAAAGTTTGCAACAACTAGTAAAGTAATGGACATCCACAACTTGGATGTTTGAATTCGCGGGATTACTAGGTGGAATAATGGGGCATAATAAAGGCACTGACAAATGATTTTGCGTTACCCAAAGCCTTTGACGAATTGATTATTATGATAGCTTTGCTAATGTCGGAAACTTGGGGCCAAATTACTGCTCGACGCAATGCTGCCGCCTGTTACTGCACGACCTGTCGCGAGCGGACTCCCTGATGGACAGACAAGCAAGAGATGTGGACGACAGCCCTTTATGGTGTTGTTGCCCTAATTGCCAAAAAGGCGGGGGCCAGTGAGGCAGCAGCCGCATATACTAACCAGCCTTTCAGTTGCCCCCTGTTTCTCCCGTTACAACAAACGGAATGTGAGGTGAGTAAAGAAACTGTGTTTCTGTCTCAGCGAAGCGTAGTGGCCGATTTTCACGCCAATGTGGCTGTCGGTAGTCCCATTTGTACGTGTATGTGTGTCATTAGGAAGGCAAGAAAGCATTGGCTGCATGTTCGCTGCTTTGGTGGTTGGCTGTGAGGGAATATCCTGCCATCTGTTCGACAGTAGCCAGCAATCGAACTGTGTACGAACACGGATAGAGAATTCAGGGACGTAAGGAACATTGGCTTCTACCGTGTGTTTGCTTCAATAAAGAGGATCTGATGGTGATGGGGAAAAGAAGCCCTTCACCAGCAGCAAGGCGGCAGGCAGCCCAGCCAGGTTGGGCTGGCGAAACCCTGTGGTCGAACTAAAACCAAGTAACAGGACGATATCGAAAAAGTAGGCCAGCCTAGTCTCCCACGGTGATGGTCAGAAACATAGGCAGCAACATGACAGAGACGCAGAAAAAGGCTTGCAGGACCCGACAATGCTTGCTGTTATCGCTGCTGAGAGTGCCAGACCTACTACGTCGGATTCTGCTACCACTAATGCCACCTCTGCCATGTTTCTGCCATTTGAGGGTCTTGATTGCCGAGCCGTTTTCCGCTGAAGGTCCCGCGTCTAGTCCCTGCTTTTCATCCCCTCCCGTATCCAGAGTAGTCCCTTCGCAGGCGACCAAAACGACAAATGATGTCTGTTGTATCGTGCGGCTGGTCGGTTTGGTGGCCAATCGCCCACGTCCTTGTACTTCTGCTTCAGTTTAGGAACGCTACAGAGACTGTGCCAATTGTCATTTTTTATTTTCCTCTTTAATTAATTTGGGCCACCCTCTGTGTAGGTGATGACAGACAGAGCTAGTCCATGGGTTGATTAAGAATACAGGAAAATATCACGATCGAGAGAGTACAATATAAGAATCAGAGGAGCAAGGCTCATGGAAGCCTGACGTATACATAACTCCATATCATTCATTCCAATGATTAGGCTTAAACGGTTAGCATCCACCTTTTACGGCAACACCTCCGTATGCAATTATTATACTCCGTTATTATAATGCAATTTTCAATATAAAATAGAATATTTTTCTTCTAAAGATGTCGCCAGTAAGCGTTTGTTTGGTATTTGAAAAATTGGTATCTAGAGGTCATTCTATCCAGGAACGGAACAATCAATGATGTTCCAATTAGATCATAGGCTGATGCCCAAAGCTACGAAGACCAAAGAAATGAGCGAAGCAGCTTAATGAATACGCCTGCAGAGGCAAACGTACGATTAAGCACGACTCCCGCTTATTTTGCCCCTTCCATCTCAAAACAATTGGCGTTTTTGGTGGTTTGCTGACGCAATTATTGGGAGGCTCACGCTCTTCGTGCATATTTGGCCTCCGAACGTCTCCGTTCGTCTCCGAACGGGCATTGATATGACTTCGGCATAAGCTACTTTCGAGAATGGCCGGGCCTTCATCCATCACCGATCCCGAAACACTTATACATGTCTACTTCGCAAGGCAGCTCAAAAAAACCTTAAGAATAGGTATAGTTGTTCCGTAGTAATAACTTCTAACCCAGTCGTCCAGCCAACGTTAAAGCCTTTGTGAATATTATGCTTTTCATCCGAGGCATCGCTTAACTGCCCGGCACAATTTTCATCGCGGTCTTTTCAGTATACTTATGCCGTATATCAGGTCCGTGTGAGCACCGTATGGTCTATATACCTGCTCGCCACGTAACGCTTCCCTTAGCTGCTATTTCCGACTAAGCCGATTTGGGTCAACCAGTAAAAAGTGAGAATGTTTTCGCATCTGAAACCCGAATCGACTTATAAGTAGTTTTGTATTTGTCCAAGATAGTGAGCTACTTATTGAACACAAATGCACTCCAGAGCTCACAACCAGTCTTCAGAACCGCAAGCGATGTTCAGTGAGTGGTAAAATAGTTCTTTTGATCATAATGGCCGTGACGGTAAGCTAAAGGGAACGAAATGGCAGTAGGGTGGGCAGCAGAAGTGAGTGGGAGTACAATGCTAAAGTGCTTCTTAGGCAAAAATAAGCTTCTGGTATTCAGGCTCCCCAGCGTTCTCTGCGACGCTGACTCTCGAATCTTTTACTACTGCTTCTTAAGCTGATTGGCTTGGCAAAGTAACATCCATTCTTGAGTTTATCGAACCGAATGAACTGATACAGGTGAGTCGTTCCTGACTAACTGTTGTCGTTTTATCACCGCATGCGATTTGCCTTTTCGTGGACGCACCTTAAACTCATAGTTATGCTGGTACATTTATTTTAAGGCCATAGTTTCTACGTACGGTTCGCTCGGGCTGATAAAAAAATTAGCCCTGTCCAAGCCGTCCATGAAAAATATGTATTAGTTTTAGGTTTCACCTTTCGGAGGAACGCTCAAACGACCGACTGAGGTAAAAATTTCTAGTTGTAAAAGAGATACAGTAGGGCTGTTATCAATTATCATCATTTATTCTCACTTTTGGGTCAGGTTTACACTTTGTTATCAGGAGCCCATGGCCTAATTGCATTTGTTTTTTTTTTTAGCTACACGTCACAGCCTTTTACTCACGAGTTATTAAGGTAACTTAATCGATCTAATGCTGTATAGTATATTTAGCTGACATAAAGGCTGATTTTTTTTTTGGTTGTTGTTGTTGTTTTGTACATATATGTTGGAGCAAATAGCAGCTCGAATGCAAAAAAAAACCGTTTAAGTAAAAAACAAAATAAATAAATCGAAACACGTGACTATCGCGACTGTATAATTACGAAACAAGGAAACATCTGTCCTTTGAGTGGCTGACAGAAACTAGGTGTTAAGCACGGAGTGGGCACACAAAGTACTACGCTAGTGATAATGAACGAATGAAGCAATCTGCATATGAAAACCGTCACAAATGAAAAAAAGATGTCAAACCTTCTCAGGGAATGTTTTTTCCTGAGAAAACCTGTTTTCTAGGGATCGTTGGGCTCGGCGGTTAATGAGCACTAGGAAAATAATTGTGAGTGTCTACAATTTACGGTGTGCTAGAGCACATTAGAACATTACTGGAAGTACGTTGCGTCGAATCAAAGTACGTAAATAAATAGAGCCAGGCAAAAATAGTGTAACTAAGAAACCCTTGTTTATACTTATTTGGAACTCAAAAAAGGCTCTGAACCCACTGAGACGGAGACTGCGAACGTTGCCAGTGGCAAAGTAGTGCGCATCATTTCAAGTAAATTAAAGTAGGGCTAACAATAACGATCTCTAACTGTTATCCTGCATTGCATTTCATACGTCGTTTCTCCTGGACGTACTACGATCACTGACGCTGTCGAATACTGGCGACAAACAATGCTTGCGTTCCTAAGGCCCGAGAAATTTCCTAAAAGAAAAAACATCACTGATTATAAGCGTCCTGAGTAAATCTCACCCCAAGGATAAAGTAATAATAAGCAAGATTTTCCATAGTCTGGGTGCGAATATCTCGTACAACATACAATTTACTTTATACAGCGTAAACTTGTATAAGTAAACCAAAACAAAGCAATGGGTTTCTAATTTCCTACTCTAACTTTAAATACACGAAACGTTACTTGGCAAATGTTAATACCACGAAAGGTGAGAACTTGAATTGGATTAGTGTACTGCAATAACTAGATACTGTTTTGGGGGATTTCTTATGTCTATTTTGTTAGTAGTTCTATCATTATCTACATAAAGAGCTACGTGTAAAGATACTTTATTAAAGTATTTGTAAGAAGTTTTTGAATTATGGCGGCTTTTATTTTCGAGAGCTGATTCCTTTATGTGAATGTTCTGTTCAGTGTTTGTGAGTACCCACTAGCAATTTTTTCAGAAGTTTATTATCGATCTATTTACCTGTTTATTAAACGATTCTGAGCAATAAGGAATCAGCTAACATAGAAGTTGACACAATTATAGTTACTTGAAGCTCTTCGCTTTCCTTTGCTTTTATTAACTATGTATTTTTGCTAATTTATCACACATTTTTAGGTGTAGTTCCACGACCGTAATTTGCGCAACGTTTGATTGATTTTAAATCGCTTTGTTAGAAGCTCAGACGTGGCAAAAATGCGTTTTCCACACACGAGATACGATTTTTATGATACTTAACATCTAGGCATAGATGCTACCTCTTTTTTACAGTTTTATGATTTGAGCTTATACATTCGCTTGCTTTCCACCAAACAACTCACATTTTTCCAATACTTTTACCATACCTCCTACACTGTTTTAGTGCACACCGATTGTGCGAAGAAGGACAACTTATGCATTCCGGCCTGCGTCCCGCGCGGCCCTTCCAGTCGTGTACGTGACCCGAGCAATTCTCTAGGGATATCTTTTTTCCATGTGCATACAAAGTATTACATGTACTGGCCATTTGCACTTCCGAAACACGAAGATTTTTTTAGCGACTATGCTTCTAGCTGGTCGGCTAACGGAGCTAGGTCAACACCATCCCGTATGGAGGGTGACGTTGGCTGTAATTCTACTTGGTCCAAATCCAGGCCGAGTTATCCGAGCAATCCAGTTCTGGCGATATTTTCTATCTTATCACATTGCCAATTTAGCGCCCCCTACCTTTCCTTCACAGCATCACTTTGCCTCTAAAAGAAGAACGGAGGACCCTTACGTGATTGTAGATACTTCTAGCATCGTGAATCTGGTTACTTATTTATCAGAAGCGGTAGGAAATGCACGCCCCAGCCTGCATCTAGGCTACGAAGCACGAGGACTGACTTGCGGCGTTCCCAGAGCTTGCTATCTAGCGCAGCTGTGCTTGCCGACAGTCTCGTCTGGAATCAATGCGGAAGAGAACTCTTTCGACATCAAGATGGATAGGATGCTCATCAATACACATGAAAAATTTCAACTAATACCAATTTGTTTGTCATGCATAGTAAACAAAAAAATGGAAAGAAGTCCACGTTGAATAAGTAGTTAACCAGAGGTACCGATTGTCTTTAGTACTAAATTTACAGACATTCGTTGTATACCTGTTTCATAATAACACAAATAACCTATCTATAAAAAAGAATCATGACTTTTATAGTTAAATAAAGATTTAGAATGACGTAGATTTCTATGTTAGGCTAATAAATGTATCAACTTCTATGATAACAAGCAGCTAAAATGATCACTGTGGTTGATTTCGTGTTAACAATACATACACACGATCTCACATTTAATATTAATATATTGATATAGCCGGTTTTTTATAAATACATTCGTGTTCTATTTTCGATGTTAGATCATCATGAATTTACAGTATAGATAAAAATGGCCGCCCGGTACGTTGGATTGGAAAATTTTTCTCTGCGGCGGGGAAGCACTGTGGCGCCACACGTATTTATGTTCATTTCAGAAGTCTTTTAACGTTACATTTATAAGGCACTAAAGGTAAATACGCGTATAAAAAGACCCACTCGACGAACTCCGCTGTGAAACGAGGATACGATCACATGCGCTCTACTACTAGAACGTCTATTATTTTAAAGGTGCAACAATTTACGTCATATACGTCAGTCCCTGTTGAAGATTATTGGCTAACGTAAACAGATTTACTGCCACTATAACGAATACGTTGCGGTCCAGATTGAAGTTTATCTATGGCGGGGTTTTGTGTGCTGGAAGTCAGCCGTGTGATGGAGCGGCAAACGGCGATCCTGGACGTAAAGCTCGAAACGTAGGAGCGTTTTTGCCGAGAGTCATGGTTGATTTAACTTCCCACTGCACACAATTAACTTTAGCTGTATAAATCAAGTAACCAACTATTTAAATGCTACTATGCTCGAGGTTGCATGAAATTGATCAGACACTTTGGTTTCCTTATTTCTATTCAAATAAATACTCTCACTAGTATAGACTATACGTATGAGCATTAATTCGATACTGATCTGTAATTGTTCTCTGTCCGCTATGTCTCAGCCGGGGGTGTCTTGGATAATTGCCTAAATTTGACAGCGACAAATTATGAACTCAAAGCGGCTTACATAAACGTGCGATAACGAATACCTTTTGCTTTATTGCGCTACATCTATAGGAGCTGGCCACATCAGACCCCTAAAGGGGTTCAAGTATTAATGTTATGTTCGTTTCTCCAATCGTTCTTCTTTGGGCGAAACTCGTTCTCAGTTGCTACGCCGACGACTTCCCCGAAACGAAGTTATTGATCGCAGTGAAGAAAGACTAGACCAGAACATCGGCTCTATGACTTTCAGGCGGAGTCGGGATCGGCTGATTGCCCAACAAGTAGATGGCCATGAGAAGGGGACTGTCGGATCGAGAAACGATCAAAAATGCATAACCCTTTTTTCCGCTTCCGGACCGCCTCTGACGATATTTAAACGTGCATCATATCTGCACCACACCTAAGTTAAGAAGCATTGGCTATGGCAAGCGCAAGGTTTAAGTCGAATTTAGGTCGTGCTAGTGTTTAAACAGTTGGCCCTTGCGTGCCGAGAGGTCGCGTGCATCCTATTTTGTATTATCCTTATCGAGCGGAATTGCATCGTCGGTGTTGCTAGCCCTCATATGTCAGTTTCATGAAATGGTTGTAAATGAAGACCTGACTGTATGTGATCACATGATACAGTGAGTCGACTGCGTGCAATGTGATAAGACAGCTGATGGAGGTTTCATGTGCAGCCATCACGCGCAGCGTATTGTTCATTTCGAGCTGTCGTCTAAGCCAAAGGTCCGCACTCGAGATGAACCACTATATGTATCGATACGTACCTATGTATGTACAACAAACATTTCAACTGCTCACTGTAGCAAACCTGCGGGACTTGTCCGTTCAAAACAAACGGCAAAATCTTTCTAGATCAAAATCACGAACTTAACGTGGCAGAGGCGGCAGTGTCGAACGTCAGCTCTGCTCCAGTCTCCATACTGACCCTATAAATTGATAAGGTTAACAAGTGTAAATTTACACATGCACCATGATCATATCAATTAGTTCGGGTAAATATACGTTCTAGATCATATTAAGCGAAACAAACGTTTTATAGCGGGCGTCTTTCGACCGGTTTAGGAGAATGAAGCATGCGTCTGTTGATGTGTCGAATCCCCCTCGCCAGCTCTCGTACAAACGACAAAAGCTCGCGCGACACCATCTGATGCTTACCTTCGATTCTTAAATACTAGAAGAATTAGCTAAGCTTGCTTTCATGAGCATTGTGGTGATTTTCATGTACCCCTGTTAGAAGAAGAGATTTCCTGCAGTGTTGTTTGTTCCCCTTCGGCAAGAACGATACGGTACCATAACAAAAATACATCTGTTAAATCTTCTAGCACTGAACAAACTCGTTTAGTGAAATTAAGCGGTAATTGACGATTGGCCACGTTGTTGCTATCGGCGCATGTGAAAATGTACATTTAGCTAGACCAATGCAGTGTCGCCGTATACGTCGGTTACTGGTCAAATGCTACAGCCAAAAAAGCAGATTCGTACCACATCATCAACCGCATCCGGCATTCGATCCGATCATAAAATCCCTGCCATAGAGCATTTGAAAAAGCTCGGTGATCTTTCTACAATAGTCAATAATCACGGTCACCTACCTGTTTACGTTAAGACAACGCTAGAATTGGTGCCTCACAAAGCACTCGACGCTTATTTCGAATCTGGCAAACGTGGCCATAAGCTTCTGTCAGCAATATGCTTCAACGCCGAGCTGGATGAAGTACGCTATGCAATTGAAACACTGCGATTAAACAGGTTGCCACAAGTAAGCACTTCGTCAAGCGATTGCCATCTGTGCGCTGTGATCTCGGCGCTGGGTGCAAACGAGCCCCAACCAGCCGTACTTCAGTATCTTACTAAACATGGCTACAAAGTATCGAGGAAAGCATTTGTCATGTGGAGCATGACACGTGGTGATAAGATATTCCTGTGGCGTTTACTTGAGCCGCTAATTAAATTTGGCCGAAACCAATTGCCTCCAATGTCCGAGCTTCTCCACTACATGACGATCGACCACATTAAAGTTTTGCAGAAATTTGTCCGATTTGACATTGGTGATATACATTTCGCAGCGTGCGAAGGCGACATATCGGCCGTCGTTGAGATGAGTGTCAGTTGCCCTGCGGTGACGTGGAAACGACGCCATAGGCTTGCTGACATATTTGAATTATGTGAAGTATCGTGTTATTTTCGCAGCAGGGAACTTTTCGGACAGCTCAGGTACTTTCGAAAGTCTCTAGAGTTCAGGCCGGGCGCCCGTACCGATTCGAAATGGACATCGTATGGTAAATGGAGACTCTTTGAATCTTCTGAAGATATCGACCGCTTAGAGAAGCAAATGACCGCTGGCGATTTTGTGGAAACTACCTGGCAAATACTATTAGCCGGTTCCAGGCTCAAATACTCTTCTGATATCATTTGTTCGAATTTCTTCCAGTCGTTACACGTCAATGATTTACATGAGCTAGCACGCATGAAGTATTTCGTGTTAGATACCGCCGCATATTTGAAACCGCGGCTCTGCGGACGGTACGGAGAACTGAAGGAGAATTTTTTGAGTGGGTTTTGGCAATACTGCCGAGATCTCATAGTTGAGGTAGCTCAGCCATCGGTATCCATCCTACCCGGCTTTTACAACTGCTGCGGCGAGTACCTTCCACTTCAGAGACCGGGACAGGATCTTATATCTGAATTCGCAGATGCCGTCGCCCGAATGGACATCGATCGTTTATTCTCGGATTTCATAGAGATCCAGCAGTGGCGCGATGAGTGCCTATTCATTCTTGCCTTAATAGTGGTGAACAAACCTAGTCGGCCAGCTGTGTGGACCGTCATGAAGCTGTTGGTGGGGGGAGCTAGCTTGTTGATTTTGCCAGGAAAACACGTAAGCACACTTTCCCTACTGTTGAGAGATCCTCCTAGGCTGCCGGAATACCTTAGAAAAGAATTAATTTCCCGAATGTGTTGTCAGTTAGATACCAGTTTGTGGCAGCTTATGGGCCTTGACGTGGACACTTCATGCTTCGTAGTTGTCCGTCTCCGCTGCCTTGCCGCGATTGTGTGTCGACGTGCACTTCAAGACAACCTGATTGACCTGTCTCAGCAAGACGTACCGGCTTCAGTTGTAGAAGTAGCTCTGGGTCATCCCGACAAAAATCATGATTAATGAAGTGTTTATGTTTTCTTGCAAATAATATTTATCACCTTCCAGAAGCAATATTATCGTTTCGGCAATGGTCGATGCATGCTAAAGCTAATGCGAAGATCCATGCTTCAAGAACAAGTTTCTCGTACGAGCTTTGTGAATTTTACCCCGCAGTCTACGAAGACCAAATGAAAAGAATATATTGGATTCCCTCGTCGAGGTGAGTGGCCATTGGACTAAGAGCACGAATTTTCAATCGTTTTTTACAATTCGTAGTATCAGTTTCCTATTACGCTACCTTCAAGCTGTAAATTCAAAGCTACCCGTTTTGCTCCCCGGGCAGCGACCTGTTAACGGTCGTATTGATACATAGAAGTTTCAGCTTCAGCAGAATTTTAAGGAGGCAATCACACGTTTATTTATGGGGTGACAATTTAGAGTTCCCGACATGCTAAACCTCGTACGTGATTGCAACTGGAATAGATATACCACCTATCTCTTCTACCGGTTACTGAGTACCGACGTTTCCTAACTGTTAAAAAATTTACCTGCTTATATTTTATACAGTATGTGCTATAATAAATTATCCAAGTATTAGGTTGACGCTTAAATGGCTGCCCTTTTCTCAAATGTTATTCCTGCTTCCGAAAACCCTGCGCTGCTTGTTTATACTATATTATTCTATATCTATCTAATATATATATATATATATGAGTATCTTCTATAACCTTGTCGTGATGTTAGTATGTAAGCTAGATAGTTTTATCTGGAGTTTAGGCTACTAATGTCAGTTTTTTGTCCAGAATTGTGTTGCTGATAAGAACGGCAAACATTTTTTTCCAACTTAAACGTAAGTGGAAAGTAAAAAAAATCTGCGTAACAAACTAAAACAAAACGTTTTCACATATATGTTAATGCTTGTGACGTCCGAGGGAATGCCACTAGGACAACGTCAAAAAGATGCGAGCATTGTGTGTTTAGTTACGTTCTACCGGTAAGAACACCAAAACCGCAGATCACGCTTAGGTAGCTTTAACCCTTGGAGCTCATTTTTATGTAAGATCTATGGCTTGCCATATGCTTTACATACATATATTTTTTTTTATTAGGATCAGTTTTGGCCAAAAGCTTAGGTTGTTTAAGTTCAAAATTGTGGTCCACTGCGAGCATACATCGAGAAGAAGCTGTTAAATGTTAAATGTTATGAAAATTTCTGAATATTTCAGGCAAATAAGAGTGTAAAGTAGCAAGATTACCCTGATTGACTTGCTTGGCCCAAATCAAACGGAATAAAACTCCGTTGGTTGAACGTCTCTTACGCTATATAGTGTCGTCAATTTGGAATTGCTCTGAACGTATACTGATATAAATATGATTGAAGATCACGCTTCTTCAATAGAGTCGAAGACAGGAGGAATCGGGAACGCGAAATTATTACGGTAGAATTACGCATTTCTGGTTTGCATTGGATTGAAGAGTTTTCCGGCGCTGTCATTTTATTGTAGATCAAAAAAATCTAGAGACCACCGACGAGACTGTAATATCTAGTGGTGACAACAATGAAGAATAGTACGCACGGCAACCACACTCTACTGATAATACGCTAGTTTAGAGTAATAAGACTGCACAGTCCTGATAATTTGATGAAACGTATTCTACCGCTAACAGTGAGTCGGGGCAAACGCCAAGGGCGAACTATAGTATTTTTTCGAAAGCAATCATATTAAAAAACATTCGCTGCATAATTAAGTGAGAAAAAAATAATATGTGACGAATCACTATTTGATGATATATTTGTTAACCCTGACGCATATAATTAGAAATAGGGCTGGATTTATGATTCAGCCCGGAACAGCTGCTGTAATGATTTCAATATACAAAAAAGTTCCGTTTTTATCTTAGTTATGATTAAATTCGGCTCTGCCTCTACTCTTTGCCCCACAGCGAAAATTTGCATGGTGCACCGGCAAAACTTATAGCGATTTCGACTAAAAAATTATCTACCCAATAGCAGCATCAACCAACAAGAAAAAAATATTTAAAGATAATGTTAAATCAACAAATAAAAATAGGCCATTGTTGTTCTTGAATTAGGCAAATCTTCTTCTTTGGGCTACAGCTGGAAAATATCTATAATAGAATGGATTGTCCTCCGCCAGACTCACGATATTAAAGACTGTGCACCTGTTTGGCCGGCTACGTGCAGTGAGTGCTCGGTCCCCAGTCACTTCTATGTCAATTCGATACTTAGCTATAAGATTGCCACCCGTAAGGTAATTGACGAGGACCTCGGACACAAACATGGAACATTATCACACGGATCCTCTTTGAAGAAGAGTGGCGCATCTATTTTTTTTTTTTATTTTACTCGAATTTTACATTCAGACCCTCGTCGAATAACAGTGACACTTAGCTTCACATTGACGAGACCTAACCATATATATATATATATATATACACATTTCAAGTGTGTTTCTAATAATCGTGCGAATACGTATTACCCATAAACTATTAAGGGCTTTTCTTTCTTTTATGACAATATCGGTGCAAAGTTCTTCAGTACGGGGGGCTGTTTGTGTCTGAAAAAGTAGATTCCCTAAAAGTCATTGACGTAGCGGGTAATACAGTAATCTTTAATCTTCTTTCTTTTCGAATTTTGCGGAAATCGATTCTACAAACTAAGGAGCTGTTTTTAAAATTTTGGCAAAGCCGCGCCACTTATCATCATCGCCCTAACCGGAAGGACAAGCGTTTAGCTTTGCCCACCGAGCCCATACACTGACACAATAGACCTTTGCTGGAATTACCGGCATAATAATTTGAGCCTTAATACAAACATATAGGCTTAAATACTTGGTCAAATAATTTTCGAAAATATCCTACGTGTATATAAAGGTCCAATTAATTATGAAGATGGCCCAGGTAATCGAGCAAGATCGCCAACATACACAGTATGACGAAGATGACACCAGGCATCAACTCCTGTAAATACACGAATATCCGAGCCCTACTACAATATAGCTATCACAGACAATATATATATATATATAAAACGTTTAACATAAGCTAAAAAAATATTATCGCATTCCTGCAATTTTCTTATATTGTAAACACTGCTAAAAACCTGTTTCAATTCATTCATATGCTAATTTTTAAGAACTGCCGCAAACTTTAATAAGATAGCCCGTTATTACGACAATAAATATGGATATATTTCATATTAGCGTTAAGTATCCCTGGAAAATATGGTTAGCTAAGATGTACTCGTGCGTAACTTCGTAATTAAATAATACATACGTCATAACATAACCACCAACGAAACAGATCAGGACTTCAGCAAACCTGCCGTCTTTTCAAAGAGGACCACAGTCTAGTAGAAGTCGTTCAATGAATCGCGGACGGAGCTTGACAGGACGGCTTATATCAATTCAATACAAACGGAAATTTTCTTCTGTGTTTTTTCCGACAACAGGCTTGGATAGCAAATAGAATAGTTCTGTATTTAATGCGAATTGGGGGGAAAAACGTACATCTTTTAGCTTTATTTGATCATATATTCCAAGTAGAAATGTGATAAAAAGCTTTTGGGATCGCTAAATAGTTTGGATAGCTTTAGATTCACTCTGGAAATGAATTGAAAAGAAGCAATCATCTTCCATAGCGTGTTAAGGCGCTACGAGAACAGTTCTGTTCTGGAGACCGTAATGCTTACCTCAGAAGAGAGTTTTAAGGCCAGCAACTATCCGCGTCGTAGGCGAGGTGCATAAAATACGCTATGCAATGGAAACGTTAAAGTTGTACCATGCCCTCGCCTCGAGGCATGTAAGTAACGTATGTATTTTTGTACCATTAGTGCTCCAGCGGAAGAACTCCAAATGACTCTGATTAGTTACCTCACTGGGTAAGCTTGCACGGTGTCCTGAAAAACGTCCGCTATTTCGACATTGTCAAACATCAATGGAAACTGTCGACATACGCGACCTTTTTGAACCGCTTGTGAAATTCGGCTAAATACAAGCGCCACCAATCTTAAAATTTCCCACGTAAGTGAGTGAGAAACTGGTGCTGTTATGCGCTAATAATTTATTGCTAGGCTTGTAGAAGCACTTGTAGACATATAGGAAAGATGACCACTTCTACACTAAGAGGCCACTTCGATAGAGCCAACCTTAACTTCCAGTTCACAGTTATAAAACGCTAGTGTGTCTAATAGCTCCAGCTCGGGCATACGATTCCTGAAATTCAATTTCACCGTATTGTTCATCGAGTAAATGTAACGGTAAGCTGCGTCGTGTATAAACTATTGTTAATATCGTCATTATAAAAGCAATACAAATACTAGTTCGTTTAAACGTGTCCCTTTTTCCAAAGCTGATAACTCGAAATGTGTTGCGCATATTTAGCTAATTATCTATTCTATTATGTTTGTATAAATATATATATATATATATACCGTTCTGTTAAGTTCTACTGTACTGATTGTGAGTAGTCACTAAAATAAAAACGTTGGCCATTTGAAAGTATCCAGATTGAAGCCGTAATACAAAATAGCAGCTAGAAAACACAGTGGAGCCACTCAGGGCAGAACCGATCTATACAAAAAACAATAGCGCCGTCAAACGGCGTATCCATCTGGCCGCAAAGTCTACTACTGCACTATTCGCAAAAGTCCTTCGCCATGATGACAGCTGTTTGCCCTATCTAGGCCAGCAAGCTGATTCGCTCCTTATAAAAGGTTCGCATGCCTACACTTTTCTCTAAAAACATCAGGATTAGCCATGTGATTAACTGACTGGGAATAAATATTACTAATACAGTAAGAAGACATCCATTCGACCACTTCTCCATACGCTGAAACTATGTGCCCGGATTCCTAATGTCTAAATAAATAATCACTGTTCAGTAATAAGCCAGTTTATGCAATCTGTCGACAGGCTGTGTCCAGAAAATCTGTCAACCTAGAAAACCCAGCAGACGTTAATACCTCGTAGAAACTTTTTTGTTCGCCGTGTTTGTTTGCTATGCGGTCTCAACGTGCTCACGCACGGCTCGAGCTGCCTTTCTAGATGTATATATATATTTGGTGAAGCCGAACAGAATCTACTGCTCATTGATGGTAAGCTCTGTTGCTGTGCGCCTGTACTCGAGAGATTTTTAGGTACTCGAGTTTAATTGGTGGTTTACTGGTATTGTGGTGGAAGAAGCGAGAGGTCTAGCAAAATTCGAAGACGTCCCCAACGTCATTTCGTTATTTTCGTCGACATCGCTCTCCATCGTACACTCATTCGCGCCAAAGACTCGAAATAGTCGGCGGGCGCCAGAACTCTTCGCGTGCGCTATTGTCATGAGCAATTCTAGGTTGGCCAGATTTGACAGCGGCTGAAGCTTTCAGAGAACGAAAGTCGGTTCAGAAAGAGAACTTAAAATTTGTCCTTTTCCGCGAAGCCGTTTCAGAGAAAGTTAGCGAATGGTTCAGATTTCACCATTAGTTTAAAACTAAATCATTACTTTACTTGCACATAACTAACTGCAGCTAAATAGAGCTAAATAGAAATCAACTTGAATGCCTGAAACCGTTCCAAACTTGTTTTGATCCAAAGATAATTAAAGTTACTCGCATGTAACTTCTGCTGTGCTCGAGAAGCTTATTGACACGCGTGGCGATTAGAAACTAGAAATCAGATCCGAAAGAAAACATACAGTTGTCGAGACGTACCATTAGGCGACACATCGGCGTAAAATACGAGGCCGGAGAAGGACGGTTATTCATCAATTCGGTGACAACTCTTTGACGCTGCTAAATGTTGTTGTATGTGCAAGATTTGTTCCTGCAATTGTCCGGTAGTAACCTATTTGTCTGTCAATTCGAAGGGTACAAATGTGGCTTTGGCTTAAACCTAAACACAGCTTTACGTGGATCCTCTAGCAAAAGTTCGGGTAATAAAAAAGGTAATCAACATACTAATCCCTTCTCCCACTCGGCCCCTTCGGATTGATCATATTACGGCCTCTGCTGCCCCGATTGACCCATGCAGAAATACTAAAACTGCGGTACCAGGATTTGTTATCAGGAAGGACAGCTGAAAACCTTGGACATGGAAAAAGTTTTTCTGTGATGCTCGAAACTTGAGTCGCAGCTTTAGACTAGAACATCTGGACCTGAAAACCGCGTTTTGCCGTTCACTTGATTTCTCCCACACTATAATAATGTTAAGTTTGTAATTATCCAATGACTTTTACGAGATGCTAAATAGTTTTAGCTATATAATATCGTGAAATACTTAACGTGCTAACAAGAAAATCACGTTCTTATTAATTCTGTTTGGTTGAAGATCTCCGTCGCGTGAATCATCAGTCCATGCTCAAACGCTCCACGTAATCAGGTTAACAATACAATACCACAAGCTTAAGTCGAACATAGAAACATAAGCACACTTCGTGTTATATGAGTCGTAAGAGCAACTTCTATTTGTAAACGTCCATCTTAACAATTTACCAAGAGTCTCAAGGATGGTATAAAAGGGCAGCCAAAGTCATCATATCTATCATCGTATTTTACATATGCAGAGTATTCATATCTGTTCTTCAGCCCGTGGGCAGCAGAGCGAGTAACGACGCATCAGTTTAACTGATTTGTTTCCCTTCGATTCGTGGCCTCGTACTGCCGCGCGTGGGTCGCAGAAGCCCTCATTGATTTGTGCAAATTTTTGGTTCCGCTTCTGAGTAAATTCTGCAACCATTTTACAGGTAGGTCGTTAGCGGCGGCGCTGGTCGACATTTCCCAAAGAGCTATTTTTGAGAATTGTTCAGCCGGCAGCTCTTATTAAGCGATGATACAGTTATTTAACTTTATAAAGCGATGACAAAAGCTCACAAAACGCAGCTTTCGACAATCGAATTGCTTGTATCACACCATCTGACTAAAGCCTGTCGTCTAGCATAAAGATAATGACTTCTTTCTAACAACATTAATACGGCCTCAACTTCGATCCTTCTAATGGTAAATTCGAAATACGGACTGCTTGTACCGTTTGTTAAACTTTTTTTCGTTGTCTCGCCTTCCCTAACTCTGTTAAAGGTCTGAGTCAATCAAAGGGAGACCTATTAACAAAACACTCCCAGACGTCAACATTCCAGCCATAAAAATACGGTATATTGTTAGGGGCGCAAAGAAACTTTCAGAAATCTAAAGAGCTATTTTTGTGCTCAATTATGGTACGTTTGTATTGTGTATGTATAGGGTGAACGAAATGATCAACAAATATAATGAAGATAAATGATTGAATGTTGTCAAGCTATACATACAGCGCTGGTAGTGGGCTGATGTGCCCATTTCACGGCAGTGCAGTTCGTTGCCATACAATAGCGATCGAAGGATATAGTCAAAGATAGTTTGGCACTGTTTACTGTCCAAGCAAACTTTCACAAGAGAGACCCCACTTCTTTCGACCACTTCAGGTTACTGCACCAAAGTAATGGCTCTTTCTTTCCTAAATGTTCAGTCACTCTTTTATTTCTCCACTGTCCCTTCTCTGTACGTCTATGTACTGTTTACATGCTCTGTTTTTTCTTTACGAGCGTGTTATAATTTTGTTATGTAATGAACGGAATCGTATTTAGAATTTAGGTACCAATGTTCTTGGTGAATAACAAGTGCTTTTTTGACATTTAGTCGAAAGACTAATTCATATTTGGTATGGTTAATAAAAGGGCCTTGAACATCGAAAAACAGCTAAAATAAACTAAAAAATCAACAAAAGTCTATGTGTGGCCAAGTTACATTGACGGAAGGCCATCCAAAAAAAGAGCCCATTAACCCGAGGCCTCTTCACAGCAGTGCCAGGAATCACGTGACGAAAGTCCTCAAACCTGCTTCCTCAAAATCTGAGTGGGGGATTACTTCGCATTCAGTTTGTCGCTCGTGCCTTGCGTCGAAAGACTACCGAATTTTCCGTTCACTGACAAATGAAATTTATCAACGACAATCCCAAAACCTGTCTGAATGAGTCCTTTAACACCACATTTACAGATTTTTGCTGAGACAGAGTAAGTACAGTGGTCGAAAAATGGAAGAAGTGGTAGACGGCAATGCGAAATACATAAGAACTTGACTTGTTGTTAAGGTAAGCGTGAAATGTGTTTCTCGGCAATATCCTTATTTTCCGAACACCTTAACATTCAGGTTTGGGTAGGGATGGAAGCTCAACAGTTCTAGATACCTTTAATACCCAACGTACAGCTATTGTTTTTTAAAATCAGCTCTCTGCAATTAAACAGTTCCGTAGCACTATGACACACTTATAGACTGATTTTAAGGTTTGAATTGAAGTCCGTAAGTATCGTTCTCCAATGACACCAGGCCCACAGGGACGACTTCACTAATTAAATATGTATTCATTTATGTACCCATTATCGTATTACCTATGAACCCATTTTTCCACAACTTCTGAAAAGTAAACTACTGATGGCTAAAATATTATGAGCAAAAGTAGTAAAGCCGAAATACAAGCACAGGCACTAACTTATATGGTTTTCAGCGATAACATACCGCAAGAGCAAAGCTAGTTGTGTGACATCGTATACGGAGTAGTGTATGTCAGTGAAGTGTTATTGCAACATCGGATTTATTAGTAATAGTTATGTGAGTCTTTTCATTAGGACAATCAGCAATGGCAAAATATAGTCATATACATGTACATATGTGGACTTTGTTTTGTATGTGTAAATATATGCCGATTTATTTGTAAGCGCTCATTAACGTATGTAGCACCACACAACGACCAATTCATAGCGCTTTGCTTGGCTGTTCTTACTTACGCTTACTCGATTTTAGATAGAGCCATTACCGTAGAGAACCCGAGTACCAAATGCAACCGTTGAAAGTACTGACAATACTAAATATATTTCGGTTATTCGAAGTTCTGGCGCTTAGTAATCAAGTGAAACTGTTGAATGTAAACTACAAATTGACAAAGTTATCGGTTACCTGATATGCCTTATGCTCGTCAAATGAACATAATATATATTAATATACCCATACTTATCCACTAAACATTATTTATTGAATAACTTACGTAGGTATTTAAAGTATCACGAAAACAGACGGGGGCAAGCTCCCAGATAGGTGTTGTTCTATAGTGAACGAGTTATATAGAGCCGCGGCTTTCACTGCATGGAGAGCGAGTAAAGACTGACGGCTCAGCAGAAGCTCTAGTTGACGATTTGATACACAAAGTCAGCCGCCACACAACAAACAGGACTTACGCCTGTAGAGGAGCGGAAACTGCTTGGTCCTACTGAAGACATTGATCTGAATCTCTGAGGATCGTCTTGGAACCACCGTACAAATTACACTTGCCGGCAGAAATACCGACCTAATTAAGCTAGTTGATTTAAGACTGTTCTTTGTATTATCTAAATGTTTCAAGTTCTACACCTCGTACAGTCGTTAAGCCTACTTTAGGCCGCCAGGTGACATCACGACACAAGATGTGTCCACGACCGGGTTCGCAGTTCTATCAGTTCATTTCACTAAGTGTCCTTAAATTTAGTTACTATTGCAGCATCACACAAACACTCTGATATTTATTTGTATGTTTCATGTTTAAATGAATCAGAGAAGTAGAATTACTGAAATCGTTGCTATATTAATCGAATTGTCAGTATTAGAACAGGCTCACAAAATAACTGCCGCAAGATAATGTGGCCATTAATAGATTGCAATGAAAGAAGAAAATATTATAGCTACAAACGGATAATAAAGTAAACGGTATGTCCTCTAACGCTGTGTCCTGGGCTGGAATAAACTATATAAAATATAGCTACGCCTGATTGATAGCGTCTGTCCTATAACCATTACATTATAGTTCGCCACCACAGTTACAAGCCAGAAGAGTCGCGCGAACGACAATCGCAAGCTGCTAGTGCTAGTAATAATAATCTTGTTAGTTCGTACCATCGAGTCTGTGTAAATGATGAAAAACAAGTTCAAAGTTACTAACTCACCAGGAATTGACACGCATCTATTATATACGTAGAAATATTTATCTTGATTACTCCTACTTACATTTTACTATTGGATTTTAGTTTGGCGCTTAAGCTTTGCGAAGACGGCCACTCTATTTATGCTTTAGAAATTTTCCTCGATAATTGTAATTATAACGTGATATAACCTTGTTGTTTCGAAAGTATACCATGAAAAATAGAAATTGCTTACTACGAATCTTCGAATGAATCTCTTCGCTCTTACATACAGCGCGGTCACGTTAAAAAAAATAGAGTTTCGCATAGTTACACAAATATAGCTTCTTGACTAGCTTGATCCTGGGAAGAAGGTAATATTTTATGGTTATTATCGCATTAGTTCTGCTTAAGTCGATCAAATTGGGTTGGAACGACACTTTGCGGGCTCTATTTTTAGAAATTGAGCGTCGTCAAAGCGCTTCATGTTTTAGTTGCGTCAGTTTCTCAGTTGTCAAATCTGCCGGTACAAGGAGAAATGGAACAAGGTTTTGTTGCTACTGATGCACGTAGATACGCAAAACACATTCGCGCTAAACAAATAGAAATGTTTAAAAATACCCATTAAAATCCACAGAATTTTAACGTAAACGTAACTGATTCTTACACAGACGTAATATCGTATCTAACTGACTGCGGCTGCAACATGTTGGCTTTCGCCGCTGACGTCGCTTCGAAACTACGTCTTTTTCTAAAATCGCTTATGAAATTTAATTCATACACTAGGTATTGCCAGCTGGAGAATTTGCTTCATGTGTTCTTAACCACATCAAGCCTCTACGACGGTTTGTAGGTTTCATCGTCGGCAATCTACGTTTAGCACTACGAGCACTTCGTTTCAACACTGTCGATCAACTGAACGTACGTCGTCCACCGAAAGCACAGGTGCAACGCAATGCACCCGTGGACATCTTCGAATTTTGTCAAACGTTACATCATCTTGCGGTAACAAACCACTCAGCATGGTATGCTGGGAAAAAAAAAGCTCCGGATTTCTATTTCGTCTAGTGTGTGGAAATTGTCCGATTCAATTAAGAATATCGGCCGTTTTGAAAGATACCTTCATAAGAGGCGATTATGATATGGCAATATGTAGTAGTTTTTGCGAATCATGACTGTTCACTTGAGACAGCGGTCCTCTATCGTCGGATTGGGTGATCACCATTTTTTAAAAAACGTTATTATGTAGGATAGTAGCACTTTCATACAGATCGATGGTGTTCGTCACCAATTGATAATGCAGTATCTCTCGAATTTCTGCATGCATTATGTACTAGCTATTGCCATGTTTTTGCACTGACTAACCAGTACAGCTGTTCTCGGGCGATGTCTTTGAGGAATACGGCGCGTGGAAGAACGCTTAATTGCTAGTTCAGCTTAAACTGATTGGCCCCTACAGAGCTAAAAGTTAACGACTGGCTTAACGAATGTGTTTTCTTTTAGCGTAAATACTTTTTCCGAGAGCAATAGATTTCTATGCAAGCAAATTTTACCGAGTGACCTTAAATGTACTGGACAATGGTGTATTAAACTCCTTCTTGACCAGAAAACAGAGACGTTTTTTCTACTCGTAAATCAGGTAGCCCTCATAGCGGAACATCTACATAAAGCGCGTCTCAATAAACGCCGCTGTAAAATAGATACACGCTTGGAAACAATTAGTTTGAACGACATGGATCGGCTCTGCGGCAGACTGCCTCAATTTCGTTGTTCCGTAATAGTTTCGATACGATGTCTCATACAGGATACACGCAAATACAGTTTGTCAGCACCGCCAAGCAGCCTGCTAAGGTTATACAGTAATAACGGAATCTCTTCTTACGGTAGTGTCGTCGAAGCTCGATAAGACCCTATGTTTTAGCCATATAATAATTGGACCTAATAACTTGCTGATTAGAACGAACTTCTTTAAACACACAACGATTTGGTAAGCTGTTTGAAAAATGTCAAATTGACAACTATTTTATAGTAAAAATTATTGACGAAAATAATAACGTTCGTTCACGTTATTATAATTATTGACGTGGTCTAGGGAAGTAAAATAAATATGAATAAATCGATTTTATTAATGAAACACGGTGGAGCCTTGCGATCATACGTAGGCTTTCCTAAAACGTATTATTATTATTATCTCAGAGTGCATTTAT
>NW_019213990.1:83515-117921 GCF_002532875.2 Varroa jacobsoni | reverse complement strand
CTTCATCATTAAATTGCCCCATCACTGCCAGCAGCTGCATCCTCGCAGAATACGCATGTGTCTATGCATTCTTTCTGCACTATCTCATGCGTCTAGCTTTTTCGCATCGGTCCAGCACCTTTTTATACTAGGGCTTGCACAGTCTTGATAACTTCGCGCAGTCTTTTTATTGCTTTTCTGGTGCAGTACCGGTCCGGTGTCCGTCCGTCCAGTGTCCTTCCGCAGACTTCATTCGTGGACACGAAGCATCAGATGAGTCCCCTTCTGCTCCCTATCCCAGAGTAGGTGACGGTGGACTACGTAAATCACGAGCTTCCAGCTGTCTCGAAATTGTTAAAGGCGACGTTGGCTGTCGGTGAAGGACAATATCCCGCCTAGCGGTTAGGGCTTTTAGAGCCTAAGCAAGCCAAAACTAAGATGTTCCTCATTTTTGGCCTTGTAGTTACAATATCTATCTATCTATATATAATTTTTTTCAATAAGGGTAACTGCTGTGCGGTTTCAAGTAACGGTTAAACGTATGTGTTATTATGTGCTCTGCGTCGTTGTAGCCGGTTCGATTTTTGGTAGGATATCGCTAATTAGCTGGCTAAATAAGCTAAACAGAAACTCAATGCATGCAGCTAAAAAGACACACGCACTAAACGGGCATTCACTAAGCACGCTCCTGAATCACTTTTTATTACACAATTATCAGAGAATTACCCGAAGCTTTTGCGATCACGCCGACCATCTCATTAATCATGTACGTGTCGTACGGAAGTTCAGAGTCTATGAAGCATTATATCTGCCTTCTGGTAATCCTTATGTTAGAGATCAGCTTCTATCAGAGCTTTCAGGAATACGAATGTGCCAATCTGACGGGAGCGATTTAAAACAACATTGGACGATGCATTTTTTTCAGTGAGCATAGGGTCTGATTAGAACTACACAGAGGTGTTTTGTTCTATTTACATTGAACAGGTCAATGTATGGCCGCACGCTGCCTGACGCATCAATCCTGTGGCCTTGGCCGGCTGCTCGAAGCAGCTCTGGCTGATTCACCGTTCGTGGTAGAATTTCTATTAACGCCGTACTGAGAAGGCTTAATTGAATCTAGTCGACGTGACCCGCACAAGTATCGCAAAGCGCAAGAGCTGTTGAGCACAACGATTGCCATTACGAAATGACAACTATATAGTCTTAGCTGATCTTAAGCACCTGCCTGAACGGCGAACGGAATTAGTTTAATTTCGGCGTCACTAACAAAACCATATTACGCAAGAAGGCTAAGAGAGGGGGGCAAATCGTCGGCACCGCATGTGCATACTGCACAGGGTGACCTGTAGCTGTTTTTTCTTTTTACCAACATTTGCTTCGTAATGAGCGCACAGTGGGTCGAGGATTAGTTCAGCTAGAATTCCAGAACGACTGAACGGAACCACTTAATATCAGGCGAACTTTGAAATCAAACAAGTTTTGAACAAGTTGGGCTGGAATGGTAATTTCTCATGTGTGTTAGAGGTAGTGTTCCTTATTTTTTTACGCTTATCCGAGCCTTCAAGCAGCTTCTAAGGAATCCTATATTTACCCCCCATACGTAATTTCTCTGTTTATATATAGCTTCTTGAAATAAATCCATAGTGAGATATGGTTGTCCACCGACTATGTCTTTCTAGGGCACGGAGAGCCCCGCAATCGCACGGATTTAGATAGAGACATTGAGCGGGTTGAAGCCAACATTGGATATTCCGTTGCTTGATTCAGGAAGTACGGAGAGTATGGTGATGAGGTCTGGTGTTGTCTTCAAGTAACCAGGCAGCGTGCTTTCGATTAGCATGCCAACGGTCCATAAGTCTCTCGAAGAACTCAAGACAAGAGTTGCATTCTTCGCTTCATTCTGGACGAGCGTTTAACTCATAGTAGCAGGTGTTCCGTAATGTCCATTACAAGTACTACCATCAACTTACGTCCGGACCTACTCGGCCTACGCTGCCGCCAAAATCGCTTTCTCTGCAAGACGACGCCATTCTCTCGCCTGGCCCCTCTCCGACTAATGTTAGAGATTGAACAATGCCTCGTTTACGGCAGGCGTATGCTCCAGGCGGTTTTTTTGTTAATTAAAGCTCCGTAAATTGCTCGAGGAATATACCACACGCACTTCTAACTGGCCCGGAGTTAACTTACAAAAGACCCATCTTTTGCTCGGTTTTCGCGTTTTCCCTCTTTGGGTCGTAATTCTGCAACATGTCACATGTAAAATGCCAGTTCTGACCTACAGAAGTTTTTCTGCGTGAAAAGCTTTCTCGATTGTCACAATGCGCTCTTGCCTATCAGGACCCGACATCTGATCACCTCATTCGATATTTTCATCTTCGTTCCCGAAACGCTTGCACTACTCACGTGTCGTGCTTTCGCTTAAAACTTCCTTGCCTAATGTCTTCACCGATTTTCGATGAACTTACATAGCGCTGCAGTCTTTGAGGAACAAAAGCTTAACCACTAAGCGTTAATTGTTGATGTTAAAGTTCATTTCTTCTGAACTTATTTCCCTTGCAGTAAGCTCAGTTCCTCGAAAATGAGAACATTTTCTAGCGAAATTACGTATGCTAGCGATACGCTGTTGAAAAGTTATTTAATTTCCAAGTCGGCCGGATTGGTCTGTAACAGTTACATTATCATTACTGTTATCATTATTATGATTGAGTGAGGCATGGTGCGATGATAGTACAGCATTACCAAGAAATAATTTTTACTTACTAAATTCACATGTTCCTCGGATGTTCATTAGGTTTTCAGCTACGTATATCTGATTGCATTGTAGTCTTCCTGTAGCAGATACATTATAAAAAGTGGGGTCTAGTTACAGCAGGGTCTGCTGCTAGCGCTGGTACAAAACGCCAACTTCAATAAATCACTGAAATGGACGTGAAAACGAGCTCTGTTTTTTAGAAGAACGAGCAGCTGTAAAAGGCCAAAATTAACAGGCATCCTCTACAAACAGCGGCGGCGACGGCCCACTTTGGGGCCACCGCTGTTGCTGTTGCAGGTCTTTCGGACTAGATTCTTCTGAGGAAATCAGGCGGGAAGCCTGCTTTTGCTAGGTTCTCATCCGGCAATCATGCTGGCAATTGCCACATTTATCAAGGTTACTTTAGGGAGTGAAGTATTACCAGTCCTGAAGCAACTTTCTCTTGTTGGCGTGTTTTTTCCCGCTCACTCCTAGGCCTTCGCTCTTCTTTTGTTCTTGAACGTCCGCTATCTTCGCCCTCCCTAATAAAATTGTATAACGATCTCCTAAACAGCCCACACAACTATTTGCCTCCTCCTCCTTGGTGCCTCCCCCTTCTCCTCGTCCGGTTCAAAGCTGCGTTCGCTATCTTCCCGAATGCGGCGTACCAGCCTATGATGTTGGGTTCGGTCGAGGAGAGATAATTATGTGTTGCAAAGTTTTGCTCAATGGTCATACAACCGGCCTCACTGCCATAAGCATAGTTAGTTCGTAAGCTATTTTGCCGCATTTTCTCGTACCCTTCAACGTTGCTTTTCTGCTTATTAGCACAGCTAGAAGATACATTATATGGCAGCTGTTGTCTGTCTAACAGCGTGTGAATCCACCAACTTCAGACTGAAGCTGTTCTCTTTTTTCCTGTTGTTAACGCCAGAATCGCGGACGATCCCTTCGGAGAGGTTTCGAGGATGAAGGTCCACATACCGTTGCGTGTTTCCCATTGTTTTATGCTAAGCAATGGCTACCAATAGTGTTTTACTCAGCTTATACAGAGCTTTAAAGGGACTTCGGGGGCACTTGAAGTGAAGGCGGTCGAAGGGATAGCTTTATGGGGAAAAATGGAAGGTTTATGCTATGGGGAAATAATTGAATTCAAAATGGGTGACGCGTGTTCCCTCTCAGGCGGGACGACGCTTTGAGGCTATGCCAGCGGGACGAGTGACGGTGGCCGCGGCACCCGCGGATGTTCTGCGTCACTCCTTCATCTCCTTGCTTCATCCTCCCGAGCATTTGCAACTCCTGCTACTCTAACTGCCATTCTTCCACCAAAACGAGCCATTTTCTTCAGAGAAGATGGATGAATTGTCGAGGGATCGCGCTTTGCTGCCACCACGCAAGACGCATCAGCACTAGCGATCACCAGAACTCCTTTGATAGAAGACGGTAACGGCAGTCGCACAAATAACGAAGTCTTATGCAACAACAAAAAAAAAGTCCTTCTTTGTCCGGCATTATGAGCAAGATTCCAGCTGCACACCGGTTTCAGATGGCTGAGGGAGGGGTGAGTAGGCAGGCAGGCGATGCTGGTGGCATTCGAAAAATGAAAATGGCAAGTTTACTTTTATAGGCCGACGCTGTAGACGCTAAAGTGTCTCAAATGCACTAGAAACTATTACACACCAATCTGCATGATAAGAGATGATTCATATAAGATTATCCAGTTTGCCCCTACGAAAGCATGGATCGAGACAAATTTTGCTTCTGGATAATTTCGCTTCTATCTATTCATCCACTTGAGTGACTTCTTTTTTTGTTTGGTTCGCGACAGCCTACCTTTGCACGACTAACTGCGTGCTACGGCTGATGTAAGTTTGTCTGCTACGTTTGCCAATGAGGCGCGAAGGTTTATTATTAAGGAAGGAATTCCAGGTAGGATTCATTGACTTGTCATACAGAGGATCTACTAAAGTCTCTAGTATAATAATGATTTGAAAAATTTACCTGCCATATCACAGACCTTCTTCTGTTATCGCCGCAGTAGCAATTGTAAACAAAATGATATTTGTTACCAATCTGCGGCAATTAGTACAGCCAAAATAATTTGGCCAGATTTTTTCTTTATTTCGGTACCATACACTAAACGTGTGCCGTTAACCGCAAATCGCGTTTCCAATGAATATCGGGAGCGCCAAGCAACCTAGAGCTTGTAGCAGAAATTTCCCTAGGCTTTCTACATGTGACGCCGGCCCCTTGCAATCAGTCCAATAAAGTGGATACAGGTGTGCTTAGCAAATGGACTACTGAACGTAGCACAGCCGCGCGGCCGCTGCTGTTATAAATAGGTGGTCATCTACTGGTTATTAGTGAGGCAGACTCGGTCGGCAGGTGTTCATCGTACGAGATTTGCAAGAATTAAGCAAACCCAAAGAGATAAACAGGACGAAACGGTCAGGCCCCCAGACTTTGGTAGCTTTTCGTTACATCCAGTGGTGATGAGCAAACGTGTATCGGCCGATGTACCTGTTTGCTTCTTCTTGTTTCATAGCAAAAGCAGTAGCACATCTACTGGGGTACATCTCCATTTATATACTCTTGCAAAGGCCGAGATATTTGTAAGCATCGTGCCAAAAAAAAATAGACGCCCTATCCCCAGAACTGGAAAGGCCAAATACCGAAGTGACTGTCAGATGCACATTCATTTCTTAGCCGAACGTCCAAGAACTTCCTGTAGAACTAGGGTTTATCTGCCTGTGACCAGGTACGAAAGATTCGCTTGATTCTAGTGTCTACGCAGTACATAATGCCAGTCATTCGATTCCTTCGATTTTACCGAAGTCAGGGAAGCCTCGAATGCCAAGAAAATAACGACGACGAGCTAAAGTGTGGGCATCCCGGGCCACAGACAATCACACATCCGTACTTTTTGGTCTTTGCCTTCACGAGGTACTTGCCGCTTCTGGTTGATTGAACCTCATGAAATGCAGTGATGCGTTACGAGAGGTAACGTATGAGAAGGGAATTGGTTCCAGTATTGCTTGGTACCGCCCGTAGCACGTTCAACTGGGCAGACGATTGCTATGATGGTATTGCTAGCACCCCAGCTGAAAGTGTATTTACTCTGTACGTGATGGCCATGGGTTTGGGCGATCGAGTGGCCACTAGTTAATGCAAAAGGCATTCTCTGCCAATTCGCCCGTCGTGCTAAGTTCTTCTCAGCCTGTATTTGGGTTGTCTCTATCGATATCACAGCAGCAGCAGCAGCAGCAGTAGTCCAGTTTTGTTTTTACCTTCGCTCCTTTTTTGCTCTCTTCTTCGTCGCAGCTTAGTCTTGTTGTTGATATATGTTTGCCGTTTGTTGCAATAATTTTGTTGCATCGAGAACTCGTCGTTGTCTTTGCCGTGTTTCTCGTCTTTCGTCCACAATCTCGCACTTACGTTATTACAATCTTTGGCGATTGTTTTGCGTCCGTATTGATCCACAGGTTTTGTGTAAAGTCCCTTGCGTTTTGCTTACATCCAACACGTTGGGTTGAGGTTGCGTTCCCTTTTTTGCGGGTTTTGCCCTCTCCTTTCCAATCAATCAAATAGCCAGCTCAGCTCACCGTTTTAAAGGCGATTCGTGTAGTCGTTTCTTTGGGGCTGAAAAGGTTGAGCAGGAAGATGCAGGTGCCTGTGTGTGCAGGTAGCGCATTTTGAACATGAAGGATAGCCGTATGCAGGAAGTGATTGCCGCGAACTGCTTGCTGCACATCATCTGTTTGAAGTACGATCGATAGTACCATTAGACATGTGTCGGTACGCAGTACTACGACAGCAGATTAGTATCAGCAGTCAATTCTACCCATTCCAACGACCTCACACATATATGCACAGACCTACGTATAAGGTACAAGAACAGAGGCGGTCCACTTTAGACATACCCGACATAGAGGTAAGACTTTATTGGATAATCACGAAGTTACACATTTTTCTTGACACCATCGATTTATATCTAGGCGAGGTTTCAAAGCTAAGGCACTTAATGCGTCCTCAAGTTTAATAAGGCCCTCGCTACCTAGCATACGTCCATAATGAGAATATAATAAATTCGCTTCGGTATCTTCATCTAGAACAAGCTGCATGGTGGTATTGACGTCATCGGTACATGTACGAATATAGTCACTGGAGCTGTTTTCGCACGGGACCCGTTTTTCATCAACTGCTTTCTTCGTGCTCAGTGTCGACTCGATTGTTATATACATGGGCTAATGGTATTTCAACGACGAACGTATAGACCCAATAAGATTTGTTTGAAGCACGTTGCCCGAAGGTGTTCATACCCCGCGATTATGTAATCACAAGAGACGGCCAGGCAAGGCCCGTACCCCGTTTTCTTTCTCTCGCTATACTTACACCCCAGAGTGACTCAGTATAGTACATGCCACTTGTAGCTGTCCATACCTCTTAGTTTCCCTGCTCTCGCCGGCCCTGCCAGTGGTCCGCCTTCATCTTCTAACTCACAAAGATGTCCCTCATTTTGGAAAGTCGAATCGCCGTTGGCGGTTGTGGTTAAGATAGGACAAGATCTCGCTCAGGGTGAAGTGGCAGTGTCTGGCTTTCGTACTGCGAACGTTTTCACTCTCCCCTTTTCTCATACGTACAAGCCGTTCCGCTGTGGTTCCGAACATCTAGTTGGTCGTACCCATTCGTTCATTCTTTTCATCAAGTTGAAAGCATGTTATGTTAGGCCATTTATCTCGTAGCCTACTTATTAGGAACAGCCAAACCTGCAAGGTTGTTCGTGCTTAAAATGTGTGGCAGGTTCAGATGGAAGGTGCCTCCCTACAGATAGTGTAATGAGCATTTTTAATGGTGAGTGCAATGGCAGAAGTTGTGTGGCTTGCCGGTTAAGAAAAAAAAAGTTAAACGGCTTTCTTGGGTAAGTACCGTAGAAGTTCCTTTTTTAGTAAGGCTCGGGAATTGTTACTAAGCAGGGATGTGCTGCGTCTATAGTTGTGGGTTCATTTAAACGTTGACCCTAGGGAGTTGAGATTTTGCACGAGCTCTCATGCATAAACTGTGCCGATTAAACGGATTAAGGTCTTCATCACGTCGAGATGTTCTTCTTCGTCATATAAGACTTTATAGGGTTAGGGTACTTAAAATTGCACTGATGCTAGCTTTGCTTAAATGCGATATTGGCTTCTACATCTTGTACAATACATTAAGAAGGACAGACATAATAAATTATAGGGAAATTACATTTGATCAGCTTAGAAGTACACTGTGCTAAAACAATAGTGGTTCGCAGTACAACATTTCACTTATTCTTGTATTTTGTCGCCATATTTACGTGTTTATTGCTACCACAGACGCTGTTTTGCCGAAAGGAAGCGGCGCTTCCTCGCTTCTAGAAATAGCCCAGAAGTCCTTAAGCAACCTGCATCCCATCGAGAATCCTCATACAGCATTTTACTCCTAACCATCAGAAATGCTATCACAGCCATTAGTACTTCTATGTAGTAAAAAAAAAAAAAAGCCAATCTCTTCGAGAGCAGCTATCATCTGCGGTTCAACGCCGTCGGAGCGAATGCAATTGTCGCTCGGAATATATTTGGTTGCAGCAACTGATCTCGAGAGTAGCACTAGGCGTTTCTCGAAGTGGTGCCTAGCCACTACGGCGGGCAGGTCCAGGCCATCGTCGGGAGGCGAAAACACGTAGCAATTTATTAGTGGGTTTCGCTACCAGCTATCCTTACTCGTCAAGGCCCGTTCACCGAAAGACCGCTCTGTTACCTCGGCAGTTGGTCGGATAACCGCTCAGATCGGCACAAGAATTGAGCCAACAGAAGTAGTGATGGCAGTACCATAAAAACCAACGGTTAGTTTAGGATAGGTAAGGCGGTACTATACCGGCAGATGAGAGCATCGGCGCCTACAGAGCCCTTAAGAGCTCTGCGAGCTGTCGTTCCATCTAGTAAGAAACGTGAAGAGAGCTGTAGGATCAGGCCGAGCGTTGAAGGCAATGACGTTGGCTTCACTGAGTTGTACTCTTCGGCCTCGGACTTCGCCGTCGTCGAGCGTTTCACGTCGTTTGTGTACATAGTTAAGTAGTGAGTGTGTTGTGTGTTTGTATGTTTGTACGCTGCCGAACGGTGTGGTGAAGCCATCCCCAACCCCGGAGGCTTGTCGAGGGGTGGGCAGGCTAGATTACGAATGCCGTTCACCGTCTTATTCAGGAAAACAGCAGTCGAAGTCAGTTCAGCCATAGGAAGGCGGATAGCACGCTGACTCATCTTGTACGTAGGTCAGGTAGAAGAGCAGAAAAAGAAGTGAAGTGAAGTGGGGAGGGGGAACTAGAACTGCAGGTCTTCGAGGACCCTCCTGGCCGATTAGCTGGCGTTTAAGTTTATTAGTGGTATTTTCCCAGCAGTATTCTCTTCCCCTAAACTCCGCTTCCAGTTTCCTGAGAGTTTCCCGCCTATTCGATTCCCTAGGGATTCCCCAGTAGGACCCCTTCCAGCTGGCTTCAGCCATTGTCCCCGAAGTACTCCGCGCTTCTACTAATTCCAGTCTATACAACTGCTACTGCCACTACGACAATGAACAGCGCTACCAAGAGTAAACGAGTGAACTCTCGTTCTATGAGGCGCTACACAGCGGCGCGGCGAAGCTCAAGGTCCAACGCAACCAAGAATTGCAGCGGTAGTTTCGGCGGAAAGCTGGGGGCAATGATATCGCAGACCGCCGTATGCCTGGCTAAAACCAGGCTCGTAAAGAGACGTCAGCGCTAAGCACACAAAGACGAACCGCTGACGCTGGCAGATACTTAACTACTTAGTATATCCTCCGCACTTTTCAGCGGTAACGGAACACAGCCTAGTTCGGGCGGTAACTACAGTGCTACGGTTTTAACTGCTTTGAAAAATAACGTTGAGTGTGGCTCGTGGAAACTCGCCGGCCATTAGGCGAGACCGACGCTGAAAAAATCTATTATATTTGGCTGATAGGTGCTTCGGTATGAGCCAATTGACGACTTTTTTTAACCTCTACAATCGCATAATATAATCTCTACTATAGTACAAACCACTGAATTTGAAGTGCCACAGCCTGATGGATACTGAAGCCTGCGGGAAACGGAAGTGTACGTACGTTAAATTAAAATTTCATAATTCTAACTGTTCAATTTTTTAGGTATTTTCCCCCTATTTGTCTAATTTTAAGTGATGCCCACAGATCGAATGAAATTATCATATGCTCATATCGTTTTTGGAAGCGCTGTAGTGATTTTTTGTTACATCAGTATCTAACCGATGGTTATATGTTGGCCGTATCATACATTCGACGATTACCAAGAAGCGCCACGCGTTTTATATTTCTTCCATTCTGGTCAGACAATTTACCTCGATCTAAAGAAAAACGTACATAGCATCAGTAGACAGTCTGTACGATACAGCGAGAGAGGAAATTGAGATATCAAAATATATGTGCGCATATTTAATTTTATTTTCTAGTACACCACTTTATAGCGGCTTGCCTTATGAAGTTGTGTTATTTTCACCAGCTAACGGTGCTAGTCCCAATCTTATCAGGGCCGGCAGTTCGCCCACGTTCACTGAGGCTGAATTTTAGGCTCCTCCCCTTTGGCTTGAGGGCTACCTCGCACCCCGACTGAGGTCGACCAAGTTAAAACTCTTTTCCGTTGCCAAGAACAACAGGTAATACAGTGTACCTGCTCCGCTTTAGAGCAAACCTTAGTTCGCTTTCCGTAGTCTAAGGAACAGGGGTACAACGACGGCGCTCCATGTCCCCCCTATTCCCTCCAAGAGGCCCTCGTCCAGAAAACCCCCGGTCTGGAACCGGTTACCTGCCTTAGTTCAAACAGCTCCAAGAATAGAAGTGTCTCAAACTCCCAAGGAGGTGCTTTATTAGACTAAAAGCCTACGTAATGCATTTTCGAATAATTACTTCCGTGTTTCGCGAGGGTATGACGCGGCTTTCGCGCACCTAACTCTAAATGCTAGTTTGCATCGTGCAAAATCGTGAAAAAAAAAGTTACACCGTAACTTCTATATAAAACAATAGTGATAAACCCTTCTGTGTGAATGGTCTGTCTAATTATATTTAGTACATTGCTATTTTGGCATAATTTAGGTTAGGCATTGAGTTGACGGCGCTGGTCGTAACTTAACCTCATTTTGATTTGATAGGGAGGCCTGATAAATCGTCAGAACATCTGCCCAGTGATTATCAATGGCGAAACCCACAGTATGAGGGCTCCGCTAGTTAAAGTTACGAGTCGCTGATGCTCAACTGATACATAAGGCTCAGGAGGCGACGCTCTTATTATGGTTACCGCCGACGTACCCTCAATTAGACCCCGGCAGGTAATTGTGTAAGTTTAAAGTGTTGGAAACTTCTTCCTGAGACGAGCAACTGTCATGACCCGAAAACGCCGTATCGTGACGCACGCTGTAGACAGCACTGGACAACACTGAGATTACAGGAAATAGTTATAATCGTTTAGTGAATTTTATTTGTTATGAAATTTATAATTAAATATACTCGCTGCCGGGCCAAATATGGACAGCCAACAGGGAAACTCGTATTTGTTTGCTAAATAAATTTAAGGCAAACTGGTCAAGGTTCGTTCCGAGAAGCGAAATTTTGAAAAAAAAAAGGCTCGTAAGGTTACGGCTGAGCAGCGTGGCAAACGGTACTTCGTCGAGCTTAGAGAACCCACTGTGGGCTTACTCTGATGCGGAACGGTAGCCCGTCTAGGAAGGTGACCAAAATGGCCGTCAGCTGATGATCCAGTGGCACAAGCCATTATCTCCTATCGGCCTGTTAGAGAACTATCGAGTAATGATCTTAACGAGACCAGGTCCTGCCGATGGAGCTGAGCCTAACACTCGGCCCACTATTAAGATAGACATTATGCTGCGCTGATCGTAATTAAACTGTATTACTACACTTTATTTTTATTTATTTATTATTATTATTATTTTTATAATGCTCAATGACAGCATCGAATATATAACTCGAGACATTTAGTGTATATCATTGATAAGAAGTCCTTGATACGACCAATAGGCACTCTGTAAGATTTAAGGGAATTACTTTTGTTTTTAAATTCAGCGCGCGTTATGCTCAATCGCGCTAATTCACAATCAATCAAGATATTGATATCAGTTATGTAATGTCAGTAATAATGAAAGAGTTTGATGAACAGGTAAATGTGGGTCACTGTAATATGCCGAAGCTTAGTTAAATTGTTTACTTCAACACAATCTAGTAACAATGAAAAAGAACCACTATATGATTTGAGAGGGCAATGCAATCGAAACTAAATACTACTGCCCCCAGCAGCTTTATGATCGATAGATTGTAATTCTAAAAAAGTAATAAGCGGTTGAAACAGGCGAATTTACTGTCGTTCAATGAATTGCAGCGAGCTAATGCCGTCACCACCAATTCGATACCCGGAACCGTCCGGTGGTAAACAATGAGTCATGGTAGCCAATAAAATCAAAAATACTGAACGTCTTACTGGTAGTATACCACATTAATTTCTCATCTTACTTGCGGTATAAGGACGGCTACTATATGAAAATGTACCGATTTTACACGTCCGTTTTTAAAAAGTTTTCCTAACTAGAGTGAGACGCTATTTTCGAACAGCTGGAGCCGGCCTTGGTGATAGCTGGCGGCCAAAGAGGCCTTTGGAGCTGATAGATTAACATCTGAACCTTTCACTCTAAGCACTTGGACAACACAAACATGCTTAGAGATAACTTGCAACCTTTGTGATTTCGTTGTTTGCCGAAACAGCTGTATCCTGTTCTAGCATGTTGACTTCCCGAATAACTGTCCTATTGAAACTAGGTCTTGTTGGAGGGCGTTTCCTTTATTCCGCTTTACTGAGATTATTGTTCCAAACCCAGCGAATAATTGACGGCGATAAACTGTGTTCGACACACTTCCTTTTAGCCCGAGTGGCGCGGTAGAGCCACGCGAATTCCCTCGCATATCGGAACCTTGGAATTACTTCGAAAAACTTTTCTAACTACCGGCCGCCAACTACATAAATATCTTTTTCAAATTCACTCTAAATGTCAAGATAGATTGAGTATTGACCTAGTACAACAAAAGCCGGAGGGCTAGTTTTAATGTATATATATATATATATATATATATATATATATATATATATATGCTAGTTTTATCTTTAAATTCGGCTTCTATTTCATAATTGAACTAAGTCGCCTTCCTGCGTTGGTTTGAAAGTACGTACGATACTTCCAGAGCAGGTATTGATAACCACAATCATTCCAAGGATTAATGCAAAATGTTATTGCAGTTCTAAAATTCATCTTAGACCGCCACTTTATATGACTGAGAAGAGAAAACTTTACAGATGGGTGTATTCAGGGAAAATCGATATCGCAAAGATGACAGTATTTAGTATAACTTAGCCGTTAGCTATCTCTTCCGCAGTTACTTAACTAAACATCGTGCACTATCGTTACAATAAACGTAGGTCTCTCTGCCTTAAAGCCTTCTGCCTTTTAACTTAAAAGTCCGCTGCCAAAGTTGGCCGTCGTTTTTTAATTGGATACCACGCTGAAATAGCGTATAGACGAAGTGATCCAGAAGGACGTAATCAATCGAATCTCAAGCAGTATCGAAGCAATCGGCTATAATGTCGAAATCTAATAAAGATAATATTATAACAGAAAACAATACTTTTATTTAGAAACGATGAAATCATAGCGTACCGAATGAATGGTTGTCAGCACTCAAACAAAGATGACTCAACAACTATCGAAAGAAAAGGAAGGCCGAAGTGACAATAACTATAATGTGGGTTATATGCCTTCACGTAATGATATCCTTTTTAAGCTCCATTATTAATAATATAGGTGTTTATCTAGCATAGATGAAGTATTGTTGAAGTTTCATAGACGAGGTACAAGTATTGGCCATAGACCAATTTGAGGTATTGTTGTTTGATTACTATCATGATTTGAATTATCCAGAATTTGAGTTGGCCTGCAGGAAGGCTAGGTGCAGCGTTTCTAATATCTGTTGACGCTGGAGCTGTAGTTCATTTTAATAGCAACTGATACGTACCTTCCGGCTACGACGACATTAGTAAATCGGTGGCTCGCGACGTGCTATAACGTCCAGTTTGTCTGGCAAGATAGACAATATATGAGAACTAACATTCAGCTAAACGTTTCTAATTATTGTCTGTAACGTGTTGACAAAACACAATAATAAAAAAGTTCACTTCTCTAAACTACACCTATGGTAGACGAAGTATATTTTCTAAAACGCTAAGAGCATATAAAAGACTACAAAACAGACTACGTAACTCGTGCTTTCTGCGCAACGGATACAAACAATTCAATCGGCACCGACTTGAAAAGTATCGAAGGCCAGTATTCAGTCGACTGGTAGAATCCACCCGGTAAAAAGGAACAGAAAGTCTCTACAAGATTAAACGAATTCCCTCTTGGCCGATGAGCCCTGCTACTGGTGCAGGAGCATTCACATACACACAAGTTGTTCTATAACAAAATCACCTGCTTAACGTCATAAATAAATTGATAAACTATTTTCTTGGTTCATACTTGCCTTCAACATGATTTTCGTTTCGTTTCGTGAAGCGTGTCCATTAAACGCGTGTTTATTTTTAAAAAAAACGTGTCCTATATGGATGATCAAAGGCTTTCCATCAAAACCCCACCAAAAGTCAACGGATCATCGCGCGCCAAACTCGTAAACGTTATCTTACCCCCCTAGCCGAACGGGCGCTTCGTGCAATGTCATGCTGCGATGGGCATGTTCTGAGGCAACACCGTTACATTACACCATTGCTCCCGCCCTACAGCTTCCATCATGTTATCGACAGTGCTAAGATTTATCATAATGTTATAGAATGTCATATAGTAAGTTACGATTATAATAATAAAGTAACAAATACATCCGCCATTTCTAGTGGCAGGAGTAAGGCTGTTTTTCACCGGACCCGTTTTTTCAGAGCAAAAAAAACTTTTTCTTTTTGTACCTCTTTGCATTTTTAGGACATTTTTTTGTCTATGGTTGGCTTTAACGTCCTTAGGACCTTTTAGGCTGCTATCCGCTGGGCTATTTTGTGCACTTAGTGAAATCGTTTAGCGAATGGTTACTAATAGAAGGTGGTTTGCGCGTTGAAGAAAGAATATTTTCATGTAAGTCTCTAATTTAAGTTGTCACTTTAGCAAAATGGTGATTATGTCGATATATTATGGTCGACATGAGCGTCAGTACTGTCACTTCGAGAAAATCCCTACAGAAATGTCTTGTTACAATGTCTGCTAATATTTACATACAGTCTGACAAGGAAAGCGCGACATTCGGTTTCTATATATATATATGTTTGGCTGTTACATGCGGATACAGCGGGCTTTGAAACCGAATAACTTTTGAACTACTTTGGTCACAGTTGCTTTTTTTAGAGCATGGAAAGCTTTAAAACGAGACAGACTTCGATCCGGAGAATGAAAGGACCGGAGTCAACGTTGTATCTTCTCTTGCTCAACCCGGGAAGCAACTGAGACATCGCGATGAAATAAAGCATAAAATAAGCAAACTGCGTGCTTTCGATGTCCGATCAACGGCTAATGCGTCTCTTGAAGAATCTGAGATAACGGGTTGCATTAATTGTTTCGCTTCCGATGAGCACCTTGTTGTAGCAGATGCACTGGATGTCCACCGCAAATACCGTCATTATCTCACGTCCGAATCTACTCGACACTGCCTTCGAACTTAATTTATTTCCAATTCTCTAGCTTGGTTTTTTGAAGCGTTTGCGTGGTGTTTTTTCGATTAGGTTCTTCTTGGTCTATGCCTTCAGTAATTCTCGGTTCATTGTCGTAATGCTACGGCCTTCAAGGAAGAAAAATTTGACCATTCAGCATTTCGAGACTAGGTGTTCCTCCTTCGTTACTTACTTCTCTCACAAGTTGCTAGCGTAGTTACAAATCAAAATACGAATTTCGAAGTTCGATAAATTACATGTATAGCTAAGGGCATCGGTTCGTTTAGCGGGCTCAGTAACATGCCAGTCATCGCCGCTACTGCTTATATTTACACGATTGTAATGTAATGTTCGCCTAACTGATCGCGCAAGCTTTCTAAGTTCAGACGACCTCATTTCGAATGTTGCTTCTGTGACTTTGTCAAATTTCCCTGTTTGTCTGAATTTGTAAGCAGTTGCCTGACCCGTTTCCCTATTCTCCACCCCTTCCAGCCAACTTTCTTTCGTAAAGTTGACAGCCGCTCATTCGATGATACTTTGCTGCAACTCCGCCATCTTCGTCAGCCGAAGCAACGACAATGATGTCAACGGTAACACGTGCTTACAACTATAATGGCAGTGCCGGTTACGGAACCCCTATTCTGGTAATTTAGTAGACTTGATTATTATGATCTTTAACTAGTAGCACAAGATGTAATAAACTTTTTGTAGCTGGTCGTGCCTGCCCATGGCGCTATTCCCGTTTCTGACCCGCCGCTCATAATCTGACTATTATATAATAATATGGAAGCACAGTATACATGCAAATGGCGTAATCGTGCTCGTGGATGAATCATCATATGCGTAAAGCGACTATGTCGGCTTAGGGTGTTTTCTTTTTTGTCGTCTTTGGGTTCTTCATACGCTCACGCATTGCGATCACCAGCAGCTAATTATATATATATATATATATATATGTATATATAGTCGCTGGGTCTGACTTCCTGCCTCTCTCGTCGTTGTCGCGGTCACCGCAAGCTACTCAAGCATCTAGCATAACGAACAATTGACACTATTTGTGAATAGTCTGTTACGAGTTTTCCATGGTGCTACAGCCCTACGCTGGTACAAAACTAACCCACTTCGCCAAAGTCTTAAAGTTATAAACAATAGGGCAGATGTTTGAGGATGCTCGCTGACGGGCACTATCCAAACCTGACGAAAGTGAAAAGGCTCTACAAACATAAATAAATAAATAAATGGCCTGCGTAAAATGTCTAAGTGGACACGTTCAGTTTGTGGTGGTAATCATGTTTTTTTATTATACTTTTATTATTACTATTATATATAAATATATTAATAATATTTAACCTTAAATACAGTAGCAGTGAGAACATCGCCCATTGATTCATCACTCGGCTAGATGAATTCCTTTAGCCTGAACCTCTGATGCTTTCGACAAGATTCTTCAGTACTTTTCTGATAATTATATCATCGGCATCGACAAGGAAGGCTGATGAGGGCGTTAGTGATAAAGCCGCCTTGGCAAACTAGCTTGAGAGTAGGTGTGAAATAGCTGGACCCTCTGTCAGTGATGGATAACATAGCTGTCCTGTTACTATGAGGACTAGACGCAAAACTACCTGCGTTATCACTTCACCTAGTCCCAGAGTGCTAGTATGATAACAAGTCGAGATTTCTCGGGACTTTCACTATCTGAGAGAAGTCATTACCAGCAAAACGAATAGAAATACGAGCTACCAGTTGGGTCTACGGCCCCTATAAGGTTAATTTTACTATTTTTTGGGACTGAATTTAAAATGGGCGATTTCTTTTCGCTTTTAAAATTATGACTCACAATGATGGCATATTAACACGGTGCTGGCCCGCCTTTTCTGGGCTATTACGATGAAATTGAATAAAAGGATTTTGTGTTTCTGCACATATTGCGACAGATTATCTACTCAGATCCTATAAATGCAAACAAAATATGGAAATAATATCGCCAGGAAAATTTAGCTCGGGTATGACAGTTTTGCCTGAGCGCTTTGTCTGCTCGAATGGTAAACTCATCCAATCTTCTTAAATAAGCGATCTTTAACATTGAACATTGGACCACTCGGGCCCCCATGGGCTACATTTGGTACGTCTGAAGTCGAATATCATGGCTGAACGCTTCTTCATTTGTCACCATTTGAATGGGCACAATTCGAAGGACAATTTGTGCAATTCGGATAGTCTTAGGCGGTCCTCGGATATACATTTAGAATGCCCCAGTGCATTTACTGGAAAAACGACCCCTGGTCGATTAGAGGAAATTTTTACCCGGTCATACCGGTCCAATGACGTACGCTTTCCGAACATGCAACTGTTAGGAAGAATACGTGTATTTGATGCTACCTATGATCAATTTAGATAAATAGCGATGGCACTTCCGCTTCTCTAAATAAAGACGCCTTTAAAGTGTACTTTCTGATCTATTTCATCTTCTTCGATAACTACCTAATCTATTTATTGGATACCGCCAGCCAACCGAGACAGCTGAAGGGCAGCTTTGACGGCCATGTATACGTGTTTCTAGCAGTACAAAATGGCACGTTTAGCTATCCAGATTACGTAGTATCCATATTATACTCAGTTTAATATAAACGCTAACTAACCAGAAACACAGCGTGTAAATAGGGATTAGACCTCCAACAATTTCTGCTCATCATTTGTTAGCTTTGTTAGGATTACAGTAGAATAACTGTTGTCATAGGTAAATTATGTATATCGTTCGTAATATATAGGTGGGCTCCTGGATACTCATATACGCACATATACTAGAATAAAGATTGACGGCGTTATGCAATCCTGTCATTGTTGCCATCAGAGACAGTAGACAAGTACTAATTCATCTCACCTCATTTACGTATTACACACAGCCACAACGGAAAAAGTGGCATTAGCAGTATATCTATATCGAGTGGTGTGCTGGGCCTCGTTAGGGAGAGCAGATTTCTGGTAGCAGTAACGGTCACAGAACGACGACGCTGGCAGACGTTGTGGCCACGTAGGTAAGTAAGCAAGGTGTGGCTGCCGACGAGCAGAAGCATTGGGATGGGTGGGCAGCAGGGCCTGTCGCTGCAGCGGTGTAATTCTGCTGGTGTTATTTTATAGTAGCTATCATTGTGGTCGTTGTCGTTGCTGCTGTTGGCGGCAGCGTAGTGACCCTTACTGCTATGATGGTCCTGCGGCCTTTGCACCATCATAGAAGTGGCTCAGAGAGAAAGTAGGCACGAAAGCACTTCGAAACAGGGGCAAGTGTTGGAACAGCGTGTACATCTAAGTTACCTCTCCGCGCATCCGATGGCCAGTCGCTCCATCGGTCTCTTTTGGCTGCTCTTTCCTGATGTTGGCCTCGTTGACTAGCTAAACTCCCCCCCTGGCTCTGCTCTCTCTGGTTTTTTTTTTGTGCTACCGTTCATTGTAGTGATAGCTGCTGTAGTCGAATAGGAGTTGTGGCAGAAGCCGGTCGTTGGTTCAGCTCACGTCGGCTTTGTTTCCCCATTTCAGGTAGCTTGACATGGTCGAGTCGGGCTTACTTCTCCCGCATCGCAGAGCTGGCTAGTACGAGGCTATCACTAGACATTTCGTAGACTCGACCGCTTTTCTTATGTCGTTTTACCCCCCGGCAAGTGGTTCGTGGCTTGTGGCAAGCTCTGTCTGATGTGATGATTTTACCAGACTCAGTCCATATTGCGCTAACCGGGACGACGTCAACATGTTTGCTCGCCGGAAGCTGGTCATCGGTCTTGACTGGGACGAACAAGTAGATGAGAGATCTTTTACTCACCGCTAACCTACTAACCTGCTGACGTGTGGGGAACACAGAACGATAATCAAGTTTATCAAGAAATACACCCAAACGTTGTTCTTGTTTATTATTACGGAGGGTATTTTCAGACGATACTTTATTATTACCGCAATGAACAGCGGTAACAGTTAAATTTTCCTGTTTCTGTTAGGTGTCTCTCTCCCCTTAAGCTCTCAGCTCCCCAGTGTGATGCGGATTTACTCGAACATGCAGGCCGATGGTACACTATAGACCAAGGTAAATTAGAGGTATGAACACATTAACAACGTTCTTTGTTAGGTATAATGACGCATTGTACTCAATAGCTATATTCGTTACTGTCAATAATAGACGGATAGGACCCTCTCAGACAAGTTTAACAGGTTTCCCAAATAAAACTCTACCAGAACCAACGAGAAGTCGCTAGACAACTAGGAACCTTGAGCGATATCGTAGCCGTTTCTGTATCGTAGTTCCTGTCGCCTCGTTCATCCGCATCATGAACCGACTTTAAACACAACGCAAGACGGAAGGTCTCGTTAAATCGAGCGCTGTTATTGTCGTATAATAACGACTAAGTCGATAGCCACGAGAAACGAGTAACAGGACAAAAAGGGCCGAATAGCCCGCTGATAAACAATGACAAATTGGTTTATTACTGTTATTTCTAGCAGGCATTTGGAGCGTATCTGAATCGTTGGCTAAAGTACTTTGCTCTATTTTATTTAGTTTGCCTAGCCATTCACCAACATCGTTATTACTGCGATACACGATTTTCATCGCTCAGTTGTTGTTGCGGCTGTTGCTAGCACCTAAAAATACCTCAGCGACTATTAACGTTATTTGCAAGTGTTGTTGTTAGGATCTTAAAGTAGTAATGCGTAACAAGAACGGCTGCTAACCCAAAGTGTGCTTTCGCACTATCTTCGAAAGTTAAAAGAAACTTGGCGGGGCGACAAGTAACTTCTCAGCGGCTATCTCCGACATCTATTTTACAAATTATAGTGTCATGCCAACGAGATGAACAAGTCCAATCGCTTTTACTATCAACTGCCTATTACGATTGAGTACCTAATTACTACTATAGATGACCTGTCATAGAATGAGATCCCATGTTGGCTCGTGCAGTCGGCTTTATTATTGCGGACGATTTTGCCAGAAAATCGCGAGGAGCTTTCCTTCAGCTTCGCTATCACAGCTAGTTACTATATGCCCTTTCGTGTTGGCGCTATAGGTCCGATCGATGCCGCCTCTCGTACCACTCGTTCAAACGCAGACATGGATTGCCTAGCGCATCTCACCTCAGTCGCCTCAGGGGCTGGCAGCAGCCTTAAGAAGGCCGCGTGCAAAACAGCGCCGACCGTTCTCGCCTCGTCAGCGCTGCTGCTGCTGGTGGTACTTGCGGCGGTGGTCGGTCAAAGCGCCAGTCAACTATGACTATAGAGCCCATTCGGGCATTAGGGTATGTTGGGAGAGTGTGTGCTAGCAAAACGCTTGCTGCTGTATTGCCTAGCTCGCTCTGCCTGGCCTGTGACTACTCGGTTAGTTCGGCAGCTCTGCTGCGGAGCGCCGATCGGAGGGCGGAGCCAGCGGCGGAGAGCTCCGCCGTAGGCCCGCCCAGTATTTAGCGAGAGACCAATCAGCTGAAAGCGGCGCGTCGCCAAGCCGAACTGACAGGCGTCGAGCGTTGTGCACAATCTGCGAACACTTTCTTGTTTGTAGTGTGATCATCATATCGTTTTAGTAAATTTAGTGCCAGTTTGTTTCTCGGCAGCAAGTGAGCAGCCACCAGGCGGGCGAGTAAAATAGTGGCTATTGAGTGAACGAGCTAGCGAGCCAGAGCAGACGAAGTGTCCGACGGTTGGATGGACGACAGCAACAGCCCGAACGAGCGATGAGTCGGTGAGGACAGCCAGGGTCGTGCGTGGTGCGCGAGAAACTCTGCGCCTCGTAGAACGAAACGAGTAACAGCGGCCGAGCGGAGCGCAATCGTGGTATTGGTCAGTGAACGAGGGTCGTGGAATAGCGCCCGCTCATAGCAAGCACGATCCGAAGGACTTGCAATTTCTAGCAGTTAAATGACTGACTGAGGCTGGTCGTGCTAAGAAACGGCCGCAACGAACAGAAAGCGTGTGAGCTGGCAATGGTGTCGGAAGTAAGTCTGCGATCGCGTTTAGCCATTACCGAATAAAGCGAAGGAGAACAATAGCAATGAGAAAAAGTTCGTGGAACAAAACGCGTGCACGTGTGGCTGTGTATGTGCAGGATGCGGTAATAGACCATCGTCATTTATCGAATTAATTTGGGCGTTGCCACCGCAGCGGTACTGCTGCATCTAATATAAATGTAGGTGAACCTTGTCAAGTATCGCACGTCGCGCCCGCTACCGGTTTACGCCGAAGGCGACCTCACCAACGAACGGTGTGGTCCACCAGCCATTGATACTGATGCGGCCGCAGCAAAAGCACCCCAGTGCTCGTTGTCGAACGAGAAAAAGAGAAAGACTCTTCTAGTGGACCTTGTCGGCAGAGACCGACTCCAGATTCAACACTAATGATAATCGTGTTCGACGACCACGACAACCAATAATGAATGTTCGTGTGATCCGAAATCATCCCACCCGCCAGGTATCTCTCCCCACTTGGCCGCGTTTTTCTCCGAAGCGAATCGTGATCCGGTCTGTGTCGCGCAGTGACAGGTAGACGCTATTTACGGATGATAACCATTTAAACCTGCCATAACCACTTGTAAGAGCTATTGTGAACTCTTTTTTGGGAATAACAAATTTGGTATCAGCAATAACAACATCAGTATCAGGACTTTGAGTGTGGCCCATGACGCTCTCGTCAGAATCGAACACTGCTCAGTTTGGGCGGACGGACACAGGTCAATGTCAATAATATGGAGCACTAAAACTGCCAATAAGCAGATCACGGGCGGTCTCGATTTCTCGTGATCTTTTTTCAGTTTTGAGTGGTGCATATGTGAGGGAGCGCGTGCCCCGTGTGAGTTTTTTATATATATATAGATATATATATATACATATGTATACACATATATCTATATATATATATATATATATATATATATATATGTACTGTATGTTCCGTTATTTATGTCTTTCTACTGTGCCACGAATGCTAGTGATTGTTTATGGGGTGAATTTGCACGATTCGGCCAGCGCGAGTCAAATAGAGTGACAGTGAATTATACTTATTGCGTAAAGGCAGATACGCCGTGCACTGTTGTTACTGCTATGATTGTTGATGGGCAATAATGTTGATTCGGAAGAGGCGGACCTAACTCACTTGATCTGCGATTTAAGAACTTCAGTACAACGTCAGGGACTGTAGAAAGTGCGCCGCAGCGCGAGAGCATCGTGATTAGAAGGTGGTGCTTAGGGCGCTGAGTTTACCTGTTGGAACAGCAGAGCATTTGTGTTGCTGGCGAGACGAAACAGACGGACTCAGGGTGATACGACTGATACGAAACGAGTACATCACAATGTCAACCCCGGAAGCCAATGAGGCCGCTTCCGATCGCAGTATTTCACCGGCCGAGAGCGACCGTTCGGTAGCCAGATCGTCTCCGATGGCGCTCCAACTGAGTCATCCCCAGCTGAGCGGACATCCATGTCTTCCCTTAAAGCCGCGGTTGTCGTTTAGCATTTCAGCGCTGATTGGTTCCGTTGGCGATAAAAAGGTCGAATCAAATGACCAAACAGACGAAACTGGCCACGACGGCGACGACGATGAAGGAGGCGTGGATGGCAATGACCACGAGTTGGATGGTGAAGACTGTTCGGATATCGATGTGGAGTCAGATGCCGAGCGAGAATCACGTACTCCCCAAAGTGAACATGAGGGCCTTAGTCCACTCCCATTAGCGCTGGGGGCAAATGGAACAGTTATTCGGGTGCCGGCGCAGAGACCACCGGGACCCGAGGGGGCTACATTTGCCGTAGGTGCGCCCGGCGCAGTGGCCGCCTTTCCATGGCCAGCTAATCCTGCGCTTATCAAAGATCATCGACTACAAGGTTAGTAATTGTTCGAGTACGCGTATATATTGGGACAGGTACGATTACGGTGCCTATGCAACTGTATTATGGCTATTGCCCATACCGTTCCCTGATCCGTAAGTTTATTCTTGACGGCCGCAGATTAACAGGCGTATTTTGCTCATGTAGTAAACATTGACTACACTTTTCATTTGCTACAAAACACAAGACGCTTTTAATTGAGTGTAGCCGACATTTTTCTGTTTGCGTACGATGCCACGGTTGACCATGTGCAATTTTTTTAGAGTATACCCGTATCCTCTATGAAGCTTTCCTCCGGGATAGCTACCATATCGTCCTTAGATAGGCGAACTTCCGTCAAAGCGCTGGTGGAAACGGCGCACATCTACGTAATGTACCGACGGTATTGTTATTTTACTCCAGTGCAACCATTCGCTACGACCGTTCGCTGGCTTTCTCGTGCATGCCATTATGCAGGTCCGTTCGTTTACCGGCGGGTATGGTTTCGTACATGAAACGTTAAGGACAAGGGGCAGCCTTTCTGATTAGAGGATTTAAAGGGTAAATCACACGGCGGAAGCGTCAGCGGAAAATCAACCGCTCGAATAAATAGGAGTGTAGCTAACAGCTAAGTAGTTGCTACGGATGTATTGCCGACGGGGCTGGACAGTAGAAAACAATCTAGTGAAATATTATATAATGAGGGCAAATCTGACGAGATGGAGCTAGATTGTTTATGTTGGTCTTTCTCATATACATTTTCACACTATTGAGAGCCTTGATTGTTGGATACCGATGCAATTAGGATCAACCATGTTGAATTTGGCCAAATACTTTCATACTATTATCATAATAATATGGCAGTAATATAACGTCATTTGTCATCGATAAATTCGTATCGCAAAGAGGGCGCTTACGTGAATCAAAGGTAAACTGTAATCTGAACAAAGATCTGAAACGGATGTAGATACGAATTGTCGTATTGCCCATATATAATTATTGACGTCCCTATACTAGACGCGAATATTTTGTTTAATGGGAGACGAGAACCTTATAAACGGCATCTATGAGACATAATTTGACCGACGAAGGAAACATTTGTTGAGATAATTTATGTCAACATCAGAAAATACTAATGATAATAACCATTTACCAACTATTTAGTTCAAGTATGAAGATATAAATGGATATAAACAATAATAAGGATAATAACCATAATTCATATTAACTTATACATTCAAATAGAAACTGTAATTAATGATGGTTGTCGAAATTATACTAATCATAGTCTCCAAGCCCAGTTTCAGAATCGAAATTGATTTACAATTGAAGCAATAGATTTGAGGGGCCCCCGCACCCGGACACAACTGGCCAATTGTCTCTGTGAGTATGTAAATATGCCTCTATACACCTGTTGATGTTGCCACGATGACTCTTTCTACTGTTGTTACTGCTATTGTTGTTGTCGTCATTACCACCATCGGTACCGTTACATCTCAGTTGGGACATAATGATCCCCCGAAGCACTCGGCGATCACCGCTGACCAAACCGAACGAAACAGCCTCCCTATGCTTCGGGAGTCCTTTTTTTTTTGCTAGTCTACACCTCAAATCAGATTTGAGCTTCCTTCTGCCGTCGCTTGACTCGTCTGAAGTGGACACCAAGCGTGGCTACATCTTTGCTTCATCTTCGTGTTCTTTAGGGATTTTACGTGTTCGAGACGATGGTACAAGGGGGATGCGGTTTGGTTCAGCCAGAGCCAGGGAGACCTTCGCGGGGGCAGAAAAAAGGCCTCAGATGTGTGTGTGTATACACGGAGCTAATGCCCACATTTGATCATTCGCGCTCAATTAATTGCCATTTGAACGTTTCGCAGAGGATCTAATTCACGAAAAGCCCTAATTAACAGGTAGCTCAATCTGTGTCTATGTAGAGCAGTCAACAGATAGGTTTAGCAAATTATCACGCTATGACGAATTTATACGTCACCAACTTCGTAACTTCGATAACTACGTCTTGTACTGAGCGTTTCGTTCTTAAGAGATATACAACTTTCGTCAGGAGGGTTAGTATCTGACTGAACGGTGGTCGCCTATCGTGCAATAGAACCGTATTACGCACGATATATAACGGCCTTGAAAAAACAACTTTTCAATGCAGTGTAACCAGTAGGCACAAGGTAGCCTTCAAATACATTTCAATATTTTAAAGATAGGCACGTCCACGGGATCAAGCAGCTACTGACTCAATAAAAATAACGTAAACACAAAATACCCGTACGGTAAAAACTGAATTGTCAACAATCCTCCCTTCAATTTTTGCCGATGAAAAGTCTAATCGGGGTGGTGCTAAAGTAAGATCAGATGTTTAAATAACAGCAAAAAAAAGAGACAGAAAAGTTAGCTAGGACAGCTGAGCATCTAGGAAGGTCGTAGGTGTTGTTTGTGCGGGAAAAGCAAACGTATGACGCGTTTACATTGGCATCGCTTTCGGACATTTTTCATCGGTGCACAGACATTTTTTATACCGCGTATAACCTCCGTTCCATACTTTGTTTGTGGAGCGGTCGACTGATGGAATGTCTGCTGATACTGTTTGCCTGAGCAAGCCCCCTCTCGGCGCTCGGATATGATAAAATGGCGGATGTATCGTGAGGTGAGATCACAGTGTGTACGATACTGATTTAAATAAGAATTTCATTCAGTGAGCTAGTCAATAATCATAACGCATAAAAAAGATATACAGACGGTGTATAAAAATCCCCTATATAGGAAAATCAATCCACGACTCCAGGACCACGCTGGGTAGTGACGAACAAAAAACACTCTAAAGACTTCAGAGCCTTCTCGGTTCTTGCTGTCTCCTAAATTTACCTGTCAACTTTTTTTCGTCTCTCTATTATATACACGCAATAAAACTGTCCGAAGCCAAGGTTACAATAAACCTCGGCAATTTTGGTCGCGGAACACCCCTACCAATTTTACCAATTGTCACCAAATAGTACGAATCAGGGCAGCAGCTAAAAAACTGCGCCAGGCTGAAGCGCTGTAGTGATTTACCATTGTTGCAATGCTATTACATCTATCATATCGTATTGTCTGTTTAGTAACGTGTTCGCGGCCAGTGACGCTCACTCTGGTTGTCTAAGTTAAGACGCTCAAATCCATCGAATATAGAAAAAGAACTGGATCCGTAGATCGGGAGCGAAAATAAATCAAAGACACGAAATTTCGTTTATACTTCGCAAATTATCTGGTGGCGATTACCAATAATCTCAACCATTGTTCCCTTTCTTCGAGACTGTATTTCTGCATAACGAACTGCGAAGGACATACTTATCGGTGACAAATAGGTGCTATTGTATTAAGTCGTTTATAAGGTACCTGAAAACGCTGTCCCGGCATGTTGAAGTCCATCTAGGCTCGTTTACCTGCGACAGTGTGCCGACAAGGGACCCCGACGGCTGATAAGCTAGTACCTGAACCGTTTTCGGTAGAATTGGTGTCGTTCGCTCCCTTCGATTTCATGATGCGTGAGCAACTGCCCTCAACTTAGCTAACGTATGCATTAGGTAACTTACTTGTAGAATGGCCCATTTGTGAAAAATTGTGTGGTGTTAGTTAAACCAGTGAGTGATTTTACGCTTCGATGAGCTTCGATCACTTGATGGTTTCATAGAATTAAAGGCGCTAGTCAATGATCAGGACGACAAAAATTACGAAAGGAAATAGCAAGTGTGCGAAAAAGACACGGTAGCGCCAATCTACTGTTATAACTCATGTCGATGAGAATGGAAATAGATCGAAGAAGCAGAAGGTATCGAACGCAAACAACACGTAAACGGAACAAGGGCCGATGATGCAATGTGAGCATACGATCGGAAATAAATCGCGCTTGAGTAAAGTTATTTGTGTATATAAAATGAGAAAACAACTGAACCTGAATGTGAGTATATTGATTCTGGTCCTACTTTATACCTTGAGCCGATTTTTCGAAACAAACGCTCTGGTCACTTTCTAGATCCGACGTCACACAGCGTTTTCACGCTTCCCTCCCTACATGTATTTGTTGGAGTCATAGAGCAAAAAGTAATAAACGAATACATAATGATACCAAGAAGCAGTTGTACGTTATACTCGCCTCTCTTATGCTTCGGCTGGCACCGTTGATGCTGCTCCTTTTCTCGCTCGTGCAACTACCTTGGTCCGCCGCCTCCTAGTTTGCTTTTGTTGTCGACGTAATAGCTCGCAATATGTCTACCATCACTGACTATTAATCATATAGTCTCGTAATAATGATACGCATCTGCTGGCCACGTCGCGTTACCTTCTTTGGCGCTCCTGTCATCATTGCTATCATGTGACGGGTGTCGCTGCTGCTGTTGACGTTGTTTTTGCCGCTTCTGCAGCTCTCGCCGACGAAGTGGTGTTACACTTCAGAAGTGGTCCATTTTGTCTTTCTTTCCTGTCAAGTGACTAACGCACTTGGGCAGGCAGACGCAGACTGTGAATGCAGGTCAATAAGTCCCGGGGCAGAAATAGCAGCAGCATACTGAGCTGTAGAAACAGAAGCAGATGGTCCCTAGCGGGGCTGAAGTAAGGCTCGTTGCGCTGTATAGGAGCCTGTTGTTGTTAGCTGTCGATGTGGCCGTGGCTGTTTGGCCTCCAGCTAAACAGGGGGACGCGGACCTCATTGAAGATCGACGGAGTTAAATAACGCGGCAGCCAGACGAACCAAATCATACAGACGACGAGGGAAAAGGGGGTGAAAGACGAACGAGTGCAATGGCGAGGTGGCAGCAGAACTGTGTCCAAATCAAGAAAGAACATCGAAAGATGAACCAAGCAGAAGGACGTCCTTTGTGTGAGGATAGGAACCAGAATTCTACTATTTAGTTACTTGCTATCATTTGTTTAATATAGCCAATCGAAATGAAGAACGTTGAAGTTCATGCACCCCACTAGCTGGGAACTTTTCCATCGCTTCCTTTTATTTTGCGAGGGTTCAGTTCGAAGGGCTGCCATCTAATTGTCTAACGACAGCTGTGTGTGCTGGGGTTATGTAATGCGGCTTCCATTCCGGCGACGACGATTCAACGCTAAATACATTAATAATGAATGCGTTATATAGATGATTAAAGCAGGACTCTCATGGAAATTCTTGACAAACAGATTCTATTTTCTGAATTCATAGCCACCCACACACACAGACGAAAACTGTATGTTTTCGTCTGTGTGTCGTCACAAATAGACCAACGCAACATCCGATGATGCCATTGATGCTCAACATCTGTGTTTCCGGGTGGAAATGTTTCATTCTGCTTGAGCTCTTAATGTCGAGTTTTCGTTGATGACTTCAACCGTTTAGCCGCGTCATCTACCTATCCGATACGACGCTGCGATTTGATGCCCGGTGAGGAAAAACCGCTGCTGCTATCATCGCTCATTTATTGTCACGAATTCGTTGGCGTTTTATTCGGCCATCATTTTTTTTTTTTTTTTTTCTATATATTCGTATTTTTTATCGATTCGTAATGGGAACGACGCAAACATTAGATGATTTCAGCTAAAGCGGTCGTAGAGCAGAAGCGGAGATGGCAAGTGAAGGCGGGTTCAGAAACGGCCCCGTTAGAATTACAGCAACGCCCTCTGCGAAAGCATCGCTTTTAATATCATCATATCGTTGGATGCCGCATGAATCTGTTGGTAACGGTGGAAAGCGTGCGGCTGTATGCGAGCTACATGCAGCAGGCGTTGACACATTTAAGGATCTTTTACAGCGTCTTGCAGACTTATGAAAGAGACTTGCCCTCTAATAGATGTTTTGCATTCAGAAAATATGTACAGAAACAAAGAGGAACCGTTCTGACTCACATATACAAAATGTCGGAACAGCAGTCACTTATTGTTAAAATCTGCAACTAGCGACGACGCTTTTGGATGACTCAAAGAGAACACGTAAAACGCGTTTACAAGCGCAATAGTTCTGCAGTTTCAGAGCTTTACTTTATGCGGATTGGAAGGAGGATAACGACGAAATGTGGCTCGCTTGATGATGCGTACGGCCTGACACATACGACAGTAGCATTACTCTAGCTAGCGTTTTGTTTTATTCATAGGGGCAAAAATCAATTAGAATAGTGACAAAAATGTGCCGTGTTCGATTCCGTGTCTACTCCTTTCCAAACCTCAAGCTCACTAAATAATAATTAACCTATAAAAAGTGACTTTATTCAGTCTTCGTTTTACACTGTTTAAGAGACCGTTTAACAAACAGTCTGCGCTTTTATGCTCCTATTGGTGTTCTGTCGAACGTTCCCTCTTTTGATCTTTCTTCGGCCTTTTTTAAAAGTAGTGGGCGGGCTTCTGGGGGGCGAACAGGCTCCCATTCAGATATAGACAGATCCTCGGCGTTCGATTCAAACGATCGTTTCATCTGTTTCATCATCACCATCGCGGTATCTGTACACACACAGAATAGAGTGGTGGTCTGGCGCTCATGTTGAACACCAGCGACCTCTGCAGGAGCCTGACTCAGTTCCTGAACCCTCAAAGCGTGCTGGATTGAAAAACATTAGATGTCACCTTGTGGAAATTTCGTCCGAGCCCGTCGAGAGCTGCTTGTCACGGCTGCGCTACGGCCTCCGCCGCCCCCGCGTCATATCCATTAATATTAATACGCTTTTATTCTTCACTGCAATATCAAGGATGACCGCTTCTGCGGCCATCACCACCGATGTCTAGCCGCATATCGTCGCTATCCGCCAGGGCAACTCCCAATATGATCAGCGTCATCATCAACGTCGTTGCAATGAAAAAAAGACGCCGATAATCATCGCGAAAAAAGTATAGAGCGTAATCGATGCATCACCGAGTATGAAGGTCGTGTGGGCCTGGATGCAGCCTCCCGATCGTCGTGTTCACACCGAACGGGGCATAAACGAAGGCAACGTACCAGATAATTCGGCGCGTCGAAATGACCGAGGTAGTTGATAGGCAGACCCGTTACTCTCGAAGGAACGAGTAAGATGATAAAAATACTGTGAGACAAAAACGAACAGACCTCTAAGGAGTGTTGGCCGTCCCGTGCTGCACAAGCGGGCTGCAGTGAGCACGATGGGCTCGCTTCGATTATGAAACTTGCGGTTATTTCGCACCCTAGAGTTTGCAGGGACAACAGGGAACAGACGGTAAGGAGATGGCCGCCCGACAGCTGTCCGACTGTGGGCAATTGTGGGTTTTGGCATCGCTGGCCCTAAGGACAACGGGTCTTGTAATCGTGAGCCTTGTTCCCTTTGCTATCCGCCAACTACAAAGACCACTTGGTTTACGGCCACTTCGCTAATAGTCGAATTCAGTGGAAGGCCGATTTTAGTAAAAAATGCTTTGTCAGATCAACGCACGCCGTTTGCGTTGCTGTTAGAATAGCATACAAATGACTGTGAAATATTCCGCCAGGCGAAGATTGCTGGCATCTGTTGTGCTATGCTGAGCGCTGAACCTAATCTCCGATTGCGGTGTTGTCCGATAAAAAAAGAAAATACCTTAAGATAAACATGCGTCTAACGCTAAGTTAAAGTACTAGCTGCTTTAAACATAGAGCGTTTTTTGCCTTTTTGTACGAGTTCGCCTTCAACTTTTTTTTTCTGTACGTAGAAAAAAACGTTGGAATCTATTACGCATATCAGCGTCTCATGTAAGTACTAATGGTGGGTAGCCAATAAATAAGAGTCGTCGTTTAGATGATATGAACATAAAAACCCTAATAAACCTCAACGTTGATCAACTGTGACTCACGCTGAATGACAGAAGAAGAGAACTTAATCGAAATTCGGCTAGCGACAGAAAAATAAATGAGGGACTATAAGATTAATCGATCGTTTGCTCGTAGTAAAGCTACAACTAGTAAAGACTATGCGCAAAAGGGGCAACCCACGATTTCTGTTTTGATACTCTGACGCCAGCCCACATAATATGATAGGACAACTAAACAATACCACAATAACAAAAATCACATTCGTAAGTGGTCGTAAACTACGGTAGGCAAGCAAACAAGAAGAAACAAAAGATCTCCAACTATTGATAACAATGTAACCATATTTCAACTAGCAGAAATACTGGCATGCAGAACGGTAGCCGATTTAACAAGTGTTTTGTACTTACTAAATCGTCCAGAAAAATGAAGAAGTACTGCGTTTATTTTGTAAACACAACATTTCTCACAGAAATAGAAACCATATCCAGAGTAACATCAGACGACGGTACAACGCGCCTAGCACGCCACATCCTAAATATCAATCCAGTTATCGACTCAAGCTGCCAGCGACAACTAACTATTTTAGCTTGCTTAATTATTGATTAGCTGGTATTGCTAAACTGTTTTTTATATCTTTAACCCCTAAGCTTAGGTTGCACGGGTATATGGCTCCGTATTCTAGTCAGAATATTTTTATGCCCCATGTGTCAACACTCTAGCGATAACAGGGGAAAGGCTGTCTTCCGTTCGCATTCACTGCTGTACATGCTGGTCGACACTGCATCAGTCCCGCATCTAGCTTTTGTGCCTTACTACCCTATATTATTGTGAACAAGTGCCAGTGGAACAACGGAAGCCATCCACTCCGCATAAGTGGTTGGGTCCTTAAAAAGAGGCAAGTCGTCCAGACCTGATTCCCCCCAGGAGTATCAGCGAAGGCTCGCTGTCTTGGTCGCCCGCCCCTTTCCACGTTCTTTCTTTTTTCGGTGTCGCCGACTGCCAACAGAAGGGTCTGCCACACTTGCTTCTTTCATTGCACAGGACCACAGAGCCGACAGGGTACAGCGGCAGCTGGCTTGTCTGGTCTGGCTTTCGCAATGCTTTCGACCTGTGCTTTATGAAGCAGTCTGCTGATAAGCGACAAAGGCATCTCCCAACGTCTTGGAGCACCAGCCCAATCGCACCAGCCCATGAATGGACCTTTTTTTATTGTTGTCATTGTTATGCTTGAACAGAGGTAGCGATTTCGGTACTCGCTCAGATGAGCCACAGCGCTAGCAACCGTCTATCAAGTACATACAAGCAGGGAAATTGTGTCGGTGTGAAATTGAGAGCATGTTTACCTCTAAACTTGCTACCTAAACACTTTTGTTTGATCATTAATGTGCTAAATACGTAATTGGGCACAGTTACATAACAAACATAGATAAGGCGTTATATGCACACGGCGTAGTATGTGAGCAATGCCTTCTCAGCCCATCAGATCAACTACTATCAGCGTGTGTCAGCTGAAGATGGTCAATTTCTCGTTGCAGGAAGCAGTAACAATCGGTATAGCATCGTTATTTTCCAGCTATCGTTACATGTGAGTCGGCCAGGCAAAAGCCACCTTTCAGATGGCAGCTGCGGTACCCGCTCAGAAGCAATCCCTTAGAGGTCTATCCTCCCTCCCCCCCGACCAACCTTATGGCCGCTGAGTGCAGATAGCAAACGGCAGACCATATCGTAAAAAGGGCCTGTGTTGATAGCTGCAGTACGGGTGGCCGACCCACTTCGTCGTTCACAATGCACGGTGCGCCTTTTCTTCCAATAAGAGTGGCTAGTATTTTTCCTGGATGAGTGGCTCCTCTTCGTGCGAGCTTCGAACGCCTGTCTCCCAAGAACTGGCCCGCCAGTTGTGCTGGTCGGACCTGCTGTACCTGAAGGTGTGTGAAGTCAGCGTCAAGTCCTGAGCATGAAAATGGCGGACGAGACGCCACTTCCAGTGCCCCTACGGTCTCCAACGCTATATAAAAAGTCGGTAGGCAATAATTTGAGTGGAAGGATGAAAAGAGGAAGAAGGGACGTCGAGAAACGATGTCACAGAGCGAGGCAGGACCAAGAGTTACCCGGCGCAGGAACCTATGACTACTGTGCAGGTGATGTCTGAATGTTGATGTGCTGTCGAATGTATCGACGTGGAGAACGCGGTACGGAATAGCAATTTGGACTCGTGGAGAACTCGATGATGAGGTTGCCAACGTGCCGGTAATGGCAGTTCGTGGCGAAACGTGACGATATAGACACCATGGCCATTTTTCCAGTGCTAACGCCCGTAGTTGGAAGAAGGGAGAGCTAACTAATCAAAAAATGAAAAAAAGAATATAGCGATCAGACGCTCCGGCTTGGATCAGCTAGCAATCCAACATTCAGAATTCTACATTGCTATATGGTATATTGCAGATCTACAATAACATTATAAGTCTCGAGGCGGCGTACGCCTGCACATCCAGTTATGTACATGCGATTCTTATTGAAAAGGAATCGCATGTCGAAAATGTATCACTCAACGTGCATCTTGGCGTATTGGCTGGCGGATGAACTGTACCACACCGAATTTGCTTCTTGTTGTAGAACTATGTTTGCAAGCCATTCTCATGCTGATGTCTAGTCTGGTTTCAGGTCTCCAAAGCGATTTTCGATGTAGTTCACTATAGGCGTTTGCCCCAGCAATATAAATGATTCACTTTTATCGATTTTCTTAGTTCGAAGGTAGCAACAGACTTTTCAGCGCCACACGCTACCCACTGCAACCGTTTCTGCCGCGGCAACGGCAACTAGTACTGTCCGAACTCGGAATTCCTGTCCCGCATCCTTGAGCAATGCGCCTTCCTTACTCACTGCCCATTCCAGTTATCTCTGCCAATCCAACAGCTTTTGCCACCAACGCCTTATATAAAATCAGAAATGGCCCGCTCACATTTCCTTCGATATATGATCACAGCGCGGCTGGGCCTGTATGATACGTTTTCCTGGCTCATCGTTGGTGCCTGCTATAGCTACAGCTACTTGCCATCGCTGCAATGCAGTGCAGTTCACTCAGTTTAGTCCTGATCGTGCTACTACTGCTGCTGGCGGGCGTACCTACAGCTTGCAAGGGGTGAGGCCACGTAGGTACCTAGTGCCGGAGCAACGAGCCATATCGCAGCGATCGAAGCCGAAGCCAAATTGGGCGAAGAAGTATTTGAACACTCCCGCACACGGGATCTGTTCTTGGCTGGAGAGAGAGAGAGAGAGAGAGAGAGGGGGGGGGGGGGACTTTGCCAGGGGGGAACAAGGCTGGCG
>NW_019213990.1:55244-83415 GCF_002532875.2 Varroa jacobsoni | reverse complement strand
GTATTTGAACACTCCCGCACACGGGATCTGTTCTTGGCTGGAGAGAGAGAGAGAGAGAGAGGGGGGGGGGGGACTTTGCCAGGGAGGAAAAAGGCTGGCGAGGGGAGGACGGGGGGTGGTCGGGGGTCAACCTTAGAAAGTCGGTGACTCCTGAAGACCGAGCGCACCACCGTAACAGGACTCACTGGCGCAGGAGAGAACCATCGCTACGACTGCTATCACTGTTGCTATCCTGTTCCGTCTAAGCCGGTAGAGGACCGTGTCGCGACCGCAAGAACACTGCTCGAGATGAAAGAAACAAGCAGTGAACTAGTCGCGAAGCAGGGTGAACTCTTGTAGTACAAGACTCGACCGATTTGTTGGAGAAGCTGCCACTGTAGCAGCTTGAGTTGGAGATGAAAGAAGCTGAAGCCGTAGTCTAGAGAGGCAAAGTGAAGCTGCTCACGCAAAGAGTGGCAGGAGACTCCGAGCTTTACGAAGAAAGAGATTTACGTATGCATACTCGTACGAGTTGAGCCAACCCGGAACCGGCTTACTTCGACTGGCTTGGCACAGCGAGCTCGGAGGCGTGCCCTGCGTGATGAGATGCAGACACCTCCATCCCCGTCTCACTTACCCACGAACCTCCCATATGCTTCGGTCCGCTCGCTTTTCCCTTGTCTAAAACCCGTAAGAAGATCTCCTGAAATTGGAAATTCTTCGCTAGCGAAGAAGGAATACTTGCAAGGCGCGTTCGCGCGGTGATGGTCGGCCATAGCGCCGGAGTCGTCGAGCAGTGGCGGCTACGGCGGCGCCTGCTTTCCAGCTCGTACTCTTGTACACCCAAACAAGACCGGTGGCGCAATCGGTAAATTCGCCCTAACCCAGCTGTCGCTTCCATTTCGTTGTCCAGCGTTGCCCTCTTTTGTCCCGGAGGGTGAAGATAGGCTCCAGAGCTGAGCTGCTACCACCTTGTCGCTCCACTGATTGGTTCGTGACGGTTTCGATAAGTTGTCTTCTTGACCGTATGTATAAAATAAGCTTGCATGTGTAAAACGTAACGTGTTTCTGTCTGGGCGGGCGAGTGTCCGAGGGCGCAAGCTTTCCGCGTTGTCTCTCTGATCCTGTCATGCTCTTGCCGATACTTTTAAGCCCGAGCCTTTACAATATTTCTCCCGGGTACAAATCACCCTCACTTCTAGCTCATGCCCTATGTAATATCGAATATTTGTATGAACAGACTGCCGACTGTAGGTTAGTCAAGCTATCGATCTATGGTAACGGTCGAGAGTAGAATTAGGCGTTCGCCGCGTGCTTGCATTAATTTGTTTAATATTGCTAGCACAGAGTTAGGCTGTACACTGAAAGTGCGCAATCGACATCTACCTAGGAGGACAACGTGAGCCTTTTTGGGAGAGCAGTACTCACCCGTTCACTGGCTTACGTCAGTCGCCATGAACAGGCTCAGTAGAGTTTGTTCATAGCGACCATATGATAATCAACGGATGACGCACATGGTCGGCATTTTAGGGAAACTTAAGGCGAACTTTCGAAGTCGGATCACATGAAACACCCGCACATGTAGAGTACTGTAGGTGGGGCCGAAGGATGCCCAATAATAAAAAATCAGTGGACTTCCTTCTACAGAAGGTCGTTTGAAACACTCAATACTATTGCCAATGCGCAGATACATAGCAGGAGCCGCGAAAATTAACAACCATGGTCCAGTGCTTAATAAGAAATGCGTACATATGCCAAATCTTAAAAGTAAAACCCTAAGCCGCCACAATGTTGAGTCTACATTTTTCGACCCATTTTTAAGCTGAAGTAGTCGATGTATTCATGACCTAACCACAATTCACCTCCCAGATATATCGAACATCTTGTTCAGATATTCTGCATTGGTGTTCGTCACAGTGCCAGGTTCATGGTAGGTTCCCGCACGCCCGATGTCCTGAGCGATTTCGAATGCTGTTAGCAGAAGAAGGTTGAATGTAATATCCATTCAGAGAGAGCGGGGCGTCGCATAGCGATCAGATCGGCGCTTTCTCACAACTGCATCACTATGACTCGCCTTAAAGTCATTTCCAGAGCACAATGACATCGAGAGTTGACCGACATAGACAGTACTAAGCCATATTAATGGACGAGACTAGTTCTCGTACAGGTCCGCTCCAACTGGTGTAAATTGGTGATGCCTTTATCTATAAGGGAGAAAAAAAGCTGCAACTAGTCACTCGCTCTACACCTAAGTCATCTACACGATTTCTCACGATTCAAAGATCGCGCGTACTCAAACGATTTAAGATCGAGTCGCAGGTTGAAGCAATATACTAGGCACCTGAGCGAACATAGAAACGTAAGCCAAGAAGCAAGTTCAAAGGATTATAGCCATCCGTTGAAGTTCATTGTCATTTCAAATGACAGGATTAGAATTGTTGAAAATACTACAGATTGAATGTGAAATTCTACGCGCGATACTACCATGACTCTAACGTATGGATAAATTTCGCTCAAGTCGTTTTGCGTGCCGTTGCGGAGACATGTAGGAATATGGCCTCTTTGTATTATTATTATTATTGTTATCTACATTATTTATCTAATTGTCATATTTATCTAATTAGCCTAGACAAAGATGGTATATCTAGCACATGTATAGCTAGGCGATTTGGTATTACAATGCGTAATATTGTGCTATGATTTTTCACTGTTCTTTTGCCGTTGCGGTGAGTCGTTGACCATTACTCCCGTCCCCCGTCCCCCGCCTCCCCGCTACTGACGTAAGAACAGCCCATGCAAACAACAGCCCGTGGTAAATTCTCGTTTGCGGTTTCACGAGGTTGTTGTGATCATTAACTGCAATCGTGGATGCTGTCGTTGTTGCCGGCGTCAACCTATTCAGTCGCCATAACTGCTGTGATTCCTATATATATGACACCGTCACTAAGACCACCATTCGTTCAATTAGTGTATTCGTTAATGAGCTGCCCCGCTGACGTCGCGTTCTCTCGCGGGTGAAAAACGTTAAAAATTATTTATTACTCTGATCTCCTCACCCGGTAACAGTCAATGTCCAAGGCACATCTGTGTGTTACGGCACTAGAGACGAGACTTCGGCGCTTCGTCGGTTGGTTTGCCCGTGACTGGGGCGCACATCTTCAAATTAAATTGCATTTGCTTTGCGGCAGCGGCAGTGGCGGCAGAAAAGAAACCAGCAAAGGTCGAGAAAACAGAGGTTCAGACGGAAGTTTTTTCCTTCTCCGCATTTAATATCGCAGTCGCCATTTGTTGTCCTACCTAGGCCGTTGTATCGTCAGCAAAATTTGTACGCTCCTTCTCCCTGCTGTCACAGCACTATCTGAAAGTAGCGCTATACCCGCAGTAACGCAGTCAGTGGTGTCATCACCCCACTGAGCTTGGGTCGTTCTTCACGACCCCACGCACTTGGCGTGTTGTCGCATCTGTCCTCGTACTTCCTCGGGGGTTTATCTGCCCGCCCCTTGACTCATGCTCCCTCTAGCAAGCCTGCCTGTCACTGCGCGTCTTCCTACTTACTTTGCACACTGCAACATAGCCTAGATTTGCTTTATGTATCCTTCCTGCCGCTCTTGCTGAATCTTTACCGTCCGCCCCACCACCTCTACAGCGCCCTCTCGTAGTTCGCAGCAGCGGCAGCAGTTGTGCGGTGTCAGGCGAGATGATGAGGACCATGACAATGTTACCCACTAAGCTATACTTATCATTTTCTTGTCCTTCCAATCCCTGTCCTTCTCGTCCGTCGTTCCTCTCCCAGTCTAATCAAGGCATTACAGCGTCGCCGAAGGAGGTGCACTGTTGCATTATTTAACAGGAGAAGATAAGCAGCTAATATTATGAGACTCCGTTATTGCATCGGGGGCCGTTGTGGTGGAATATGATGAAGATTTTCATGATGATCTTGCTGTTGATGGCCATGATAATGATATTGATGGCTGCACAGGCTACTGCAAATGGAGAAAACACAAATATTCATTTTCTTCACAGACAATAACGGTTTCACCTCAATGGGTCGCGCCACAAATCGGCAACGGCCGACGGTAGTCAATGGCCGCACTACACCGCAGCCATATTGGAGGACGTGGACTCGTCACCAAAAGAGTTATCGATTGCAACACCTTCATCGACGGCCAGGCGAAGCCAGTTTATGACGAATAAATACGTACGAAGCCGTGGCAAAACAAATGCAAAGAATAGCATTCTCTCTCACTCGGTAACGCAAACGCCGGACAACGTTAGATGCAAGCGAGACGACGAAGACGCCCGCACAATGGCCGACCGCTAGTATGACACACAATCATCAACCTGGACATGAACGGATACAAACGCCCGAACCAAGAATGACGTCTTTCCCTCTACTACCATTATTAGCCCTGTGGTCGCGACAAAAATGAACAGTAACAAAGTCAAGCTATACAAATAGGGCAAGAGATGGTGGCCCTTTGATCTATCCTTAAATATATAAAACCTGATGATCCTCACGTAGGGGAGCTGCAGCCGGAACGATAGGGTCGTCAAAATGGAGACGATTATCTATGTCATTCTTTGTTTTCATTGCACTTGACCTAACTCCACTAAAATCACATTTGTAGTATATACTATTTCCAGTGTCGGTCGAGATCATATAGATAGTCGAGGTAGCCGTTCACTAGGTCGTTCTAGCCTCGTTAGACAATTTCACGACGGAACCCAGGTTGGGTCGCTCGTCTATGGACCCCCTCTAACGTCTCCATCCCGCCAGCTTTAGTTTGGCGTTTTCATTTTGTTAATATGGACAACTGAAAGAGCTCTTGGATGCACAACGAGGATAATTAGATCATTATAATAATGAATATTCTTCTTAGACTATTAGCGGTATGGTCGTTGTATAATATGTAATTACATGATTACGCTTGACGTCGTTCGTCACTAACTGATTGATGTGGTAAATGCCGATATATATGTACGTATGTATGTAAGAACGATGTCGCAGACAATAGAAACACTATCTCTGGTCATCCGGACGTAGCCGCTTCCCGATGGCTCATCCTTTGCCACGGGGTATTGCTACGGACTGCCCGTGGTGGCCTGTTAATTTTATATGGATACCTTACAGCTAAAGCAGCTAACTGTGATCGAATCCAGCCGTTACTGTGGACTATCTTCGAGGACGTATAAATACATATGAAAAAGCCTACAAAATCAGCAGCATATGATTAATCAGTGTAGCAACTTCAATATAATATTATTTATTGTATTGTTTTACCCCTGTGCGAAACAATGATCATGTCTACTGCAGTAACTTACGCTGAGCACCTGGAGCACCCTAGGTGACATTAGATATTAGTTTCTACAGCCAGGGGAATATAGTGTCGGGCTTTATCTGTATTTTTGGCCGAAAAAGATAGCTTCCACTATTGCTTTATTGCTTCTGTTGTGCAGCTGTCATCAGCGCCCACTTGGGAAGGTTCTATGTCATTATAATGGTATCTAAGCCTCCTTTTTTTTCGACCAGAAAAACAAGTTGTCGCGTTAGCAGGGAGGGAAAGTGCAATACAACAAATATAAATGTGGATATGGTTCGGCCTCAGCTAAAATTGCTTGGCCCTCTATGGTGCTTGATCTGATTTCAGGGGCGCCATGTTGCACCAACAAACTCTCACAAACGCGCAGAAAAATATCATAATAACGACTCTAAGTGGATGAAATCATTAGTCAAGTCATCATTTTCTCTTCTACTAGTAATAGTGCTTGTAGCTAAACCGGCATCGCTATATTAGTGCGGGCTGCTTCCTCTGAGCTGCCTTTCGGTGTTGAACGAAGGGAAACTCTGCAAGTACGACGATAACGAAACGTTTCAAGCGGAACATCAGGAACGAACTCTGTTTAATTTGACGCTGACAACGAGAGAAGTCTGTTATCCGCTAGGATGGCAACAACTGCTAAATCATATACACACACACACACACACATATATATAAAACGAATGGCGCAGCGCTCGGATCACACAGAAACCATTGTCCACTATTAGAAAAAGCGTAGCTGACGGAGTCGCTGAGGACCAAAAACACATTCAGGCCATTACACATAAATCTGCAGACAGATGGAGCAATGCACAACAAAGTACAGGTAATTTTAAAACACTGTATAGCGTTGATATGTATTTGTAGGTGTGTGTGTATGTATGTATGTATGTACGTACGTATGTATCTGTCATGTTGATACTCGATAGCTTGATACAAGGGCATATGGAACAAGCTTCTTTTCCTCGCGCTTTCATATTTTTGCTCGAGGTGGTCGCTTAACTGCGAGAACCCTTCTCGCGTCAACTAATCAGCCTGCTGTATAGATGCTGGTTGACGCGAGAGGCTGGCCACGTCAAGAGCGTTAATAAGAAGGCGACAAAGATGCACCTCTGATGGTGGCGTTTGTATGATTGCATCATGTTTGTACCTCATGCGGGCGCGAACCCTCTGTACTAGTTCTTCGTTCCCTGCCTTCTGGTGGTCCAGCGACTGTCGTGGTGGAGAGAGACAATCGGTGGTGGCAGGCAAATCCCTAGCCAGACAGGCAAGTAGATATACGACAGCTAACCAAGTTACTACCTATACATAGCTGGTAGCTAACGTATTTGCTCGTTTTTCGGAGAGGAACAGCATCTGACAAGGCAGGAGCCTTTCGTTACTGTGCTGCTTATTCGCTAACGATTCGAATTTGTCTGTGGGGTGGATACTTTTTAGTCCTTCGGCGATTGTTGAAGCAAAACGTGAGCGGACATCAGCTGCCAACGAATGGTTCTGTCACCAGGCCTTTTGTTCCCTTCAAAATCATCAAGCTAGCAAGGACATTTGTTAGATGAGACAGGACACATACCGCTTACCCGTAGGAAGTTCGAAACCCATCAATAGCCTATTCGTGTTATTGTTGCTATGAGCAGACAGCTCAACTCAATAGCTTCAAATGAACGTACGCAAAGTAACACATATATGTAATGATTTGTTAAGTCACAAGGTCTATTTGACGATATAATCACGAAAGCGTTTGTAGTCTAGGTGAAAATAGGTTCACAAACAGTGTCGGTAGACGAATTAAACTACTCCACCCTATTTCGTTGTTATATAGAACCATCTTGTATAAAACGTAAATCAGCGAAATAGTCTCAGCCCCACGGTGTGGGTCAATTATTGTTTCTGGTCTTGCTTCGCGCATTATCGCTTGGGACAGATCTGTTTCACTCCTCGATCCGATGTCAGATGAGACGTCATATGGCAACGGCGAACAACCGTACAGCATCCCCGTAGCACTATAGAGCTTCACCGCTCTATTCCTTCCTTAAGTTCCTCCCTCGCCCTGTGTGGTTTACGGCGCCAACCGAACTTGCCGCTTGACGACGACTACCAGTTGAAATGAGCGCAGAACTTGGTTATCTTGCTCCTTCGCTCATTACATTTGGCTTGTCGTCGTCGTCGTCGTTGTGCGCCAGCGATTCCATCCCTGGTTTACATGCACATGCCGCTTGTCACGCTATCTTCACAGGAACAGTCGACAGGGTCACTGTCGTACTGAATGCGTTGGCTGTAACAGGTACGAAGATGGCCAAATCGTCCGCCAAGAAACAGGAACTCCGAAAACGACAATATCGGTATTGAGAGCAATAGAAAACGAGCCGAAAACGTGTGATAACGCTGATTTCGTGACGAGTTTCGTGTACCCCCTTTAGCGCTTTGCTCATACCAGTTCCTAGTATTCGAGGGATATCAATAGACATTTGTGCCTTTTCTATGTCAGGCCCCCTGCCACCGGTCCGAAAGGATCATTTGCGCCGAATGCTTGCCACGCTCGTCGTCGACAACAGCGTTTGCTAATAACTTGCTGCTATTGTAATTGTTGATTTGGAAGTTATTACCAAAAATAAAATTGACTTAACGTTTATTTAAATTTTAGCAGGATCGCAAAATGAAATTATTCACCTCAGTGGTCTTCTCTCGAACGTCGGGTACATACCTAATTTACCGTCGGGTACCATCATACCATCATAAAGTATGTTACGCAATAATAATTAAATCCACCATATTGGGATTGGAAGACTGGCTGTCGTCTCATTACAGGCCATCGTTTGCACGCTGATCAGCGTAGCGTCGGCTGTCGACCGGTAATTAAATTTGTCTGCACAGGCCTTTCGTCACGCTTACCATCGTGGCGTGATTCGCTCAGACATTGTTAACAAATGAAATTTCTTCTATTGAGCTACGAGTCAATGAGCGAAATCTTTGAAATGCGGAACGTTAACTGTAGAATCATCAGCCACGGAAGCGGCACGTAAATCAACAGTGTAATCACCATACTCATGGAAAATCTGATTGAGCAACGTCACGCGTAACTACGTGTCGCGTGTTGTTGTTTATGGAAAGCAAAAGTGGTCAGATATTTCGTAACATTTTTTTTTTTTGTTTTGGCTAACCGTAAATGAAAGTTATTGAAGATCGATTACGTAATAAACACTGCAGCTGACGTCCCATTTCTACGCTAATCTATAAGAACACCTTTACAAGCCGTCTCCATGATCCTAAGCAAGCTTTCTGTTTTTTTATATACACTATAACGTTATCTAGTCGTGTGTATACATATGAGCGGAATTGCTATATTTTCTGTTAATATCTGTGAATTGCAGCTGCTGCCGCGGCTGCCTTTTCGGCACTAACGGCACCTTTACCACCTCGCCGTATCGGACATCCGTATCAAAATCGGACCCCGCCCAAAAGGAAGAAACCGAGAACGTCGTTTACGCGAATGCAGATCTGTGAGTTAGAGAAACGGTTCCACAAGCAAAAATATCTAGCATCCGCCGAGAGGGCCCAGCTTGCTAAACAGCTGAAAATGACAGATGCCCAGGTTAAAACCTGGTTCCAGAATCGACGCACGAAATGGAGGTGAGTACACAGGAGAGCTAGTCTAAAGAACGTAACTCATATATAATATCTACAGTTTTGCAGCAAAAAAAATGTGCCTTGATTTTGTCTCCACATATAGTCGAGCTGTTCTTTAATGCTTCTCACATTAGACATGGTTCATAAAAAGAAACCGAAATCAAACGATGGTATAGTAGGCACATTGGTGACTAATTATCGTATGAGTTCCCTTTAATTATAGTTAAGATAATATTGACTCGAAAAAAGCGTCGCTGAGGAATTAAACATCAAAGAAAGCCGGGACACAAGGGATTCCAAATTTTATTTATATTGTTGCCGGCATATTGGTACGGGTGTCATCGATATTCGTCATTAACCTCCCCTGGCGCTCGTTTTATATAGCAAATCGCAGGCGCGTCATGGTCTCTTTTCGAGGTCTTACTGTATCCGTCGAGATAAAGATTTAGTATTTCATGATACGCCACGTACTAGTCAGGAAAATAGTCGCTAACGAGATAAAAAAAAAACATCAACATTTCTCGTGTGCAAGGTGTGCTCCATGTACTCATGCATAGTATGCATACACGTCCACAAGCGGGGCTGGACAGCATTGCGGGTAAGCGAAATGGCCAAATAACGTAACGACAACACAGTAACCTTCGTAACCCGGCGAAAAACAATCCCAATGAAGTTGTTTGTGTACGCATATGTGACGCACAATCGAACCCGATGTCGTACGATCGGCGGCCGTCTCTACCGCCTCCATCGGTAACTCGCTCAGAAACGGTCGTCACAAGAACGAATAGAACAGAATATATAGTAAAGCAGATACAGACTTCATACACATAGACATGAAGTCTCTGTTGCTGTCGTCGAATGCTGCATGACGAAGCGTCCCTCTTGCTCCAGCCATAGCCAAACAACAACATGTCATGACGGTCGTGATGACTACGAATTGAGATGATGACTATCGTGAACAGCAACAAGCGAAATCTCGTGTGGACGAGCCGAAAACCCCCGCGGGGGCAAACGTATGGATCATGATGATAGAAACCAAACAACCCTACAATCAGAGAGGGACCGAAAGTGAAAACGATGAACCTTTTCCTTCGGCTATCACGGCACTACATTGCTAGTTTTCTCCGTAAATTTCCTTTCAGTATAAATTTCTTTTCGTCGACTTCGTCGCCGCTATTCGATTTAATATCATGATCTCGTTCGTGCTGCCTGTTACATTGATTTTGGTCATTTGGTTTATCTACGTTAAGTGTCATAGCCGCGTATCTATGCGTGTATAAGAGGTCTTTTTGTGCCTCTAAGTGATCTCAAATGGCCTGGTTTAATGTGTTTTAGCGCAGCGTGGTGATTTTGCGTCATATCCTTAATTCTACAGGTTTTGGTTATTACCTGACTAAGGCCTCGAATATGGCCTGAAAGCACCACCAATCAATTCGGAAGCTAGAACTAATCGTGATAGATTTGGATGCGCTTGTCTTTTTAGTATCACAAGCCTGCGGCCTAGGCCACTTGCTGATATTGACGTTAAATACCGACTTCGGTTAAGTTTGTAGAAACAGGTGGTATTATTGGTGGTCATTTAAATTCGATGACATCGTTTTTGGTACAGTGGGTCGTCCTTCTCGAAACCATAAAGTCGTTGGCCACAAACGTGCTTCCTCGTTTCAATTACACACGTGCACAGTCATGCACGCGAGTACAAGAACGACAGCGGAGCTTGAGCTGAGGATCAGATGAGCAACGAATGAGCGATGTATGCGCGGGTTATTTTCTATCGTTGGTGGCTACGGTAAAATTCGCATTTTGTATGCTTTAATAAACACACGTAGCGACGTACGCGCGCAAGCACCTGAGTTTGCAATACGACCCAACAGAATCCAGCTAGACGTTTCTTTTTATCTGTCTCGATATATTGTCTTTGTGTGCGGTACACATCGCCCCATGCTGCGGACGCGTACAGACTACTGACCGAACGGACCTCCTCGTCGAATTGCAATAAAACGATGGAATCAGATCGCAGCAGTAGCAACATCGACGGAAGCTTGAAACAGCCCTCATTCGTTCTCAGTTCCCGTCAGGATCATTCGTTTGTTGCTAGATATATTCCATCTATTCGAATAAATACGACCGAGAGTATGCGCTGGCGGTGCGTCTGCAATCAACGACGAGCAGTGTCGTCGTCATCTTGTCTTGATACCGAATCTTAAAGAGACGGAGGTAGGGGTGCGGCAGTATCTGTTGCTGCTTCAGTTGTTGAAACTTCGCAGCGTTTTGGACGCGACAATATTTTATGTAGAGTAGATAGATTTATAGGCGATGTGTCTCGTTTCGTTCACTAGATACGACGGCAGGGGACGAATGCGCGAGAAAAAGGTACTCCACGTGATCGTTGGTTGGTGTTAAGGTGTCAAACGGACAAACCGAAAAAACAGGACTAACCCAAGCAAGTAACACTGCGCGCGAATGTCCTGTTCTATGCAGAAAATTCACGTGGCTAAGATAGAATATTTACATGGGCTGTCATTGACATCGCCGCGGCGGCGCCAAGTTTGGCGCCTTGATGGAGAAATCCGCAGTGGACAATCTTCTTGGAAAACCGTACCGCTAGATGCTGTAACCTCATTAGAACCAACAACAGGTCAAGTAAGCAACAGCACAAAACAATGAGAATTCGTAGATATATGACATCGCTTTAACATATTCCGATATTCGACAGATCACGAGATAGTCTGTTTTGTAGTTCGATTTACCGACATCTCAACAGGTCTAATTCGTTCGTTAACAAACTGCAATTAAATAGTACTGAGAACCCCGAAACGGTTGCCTTACACTGTCGGTTAAAGATAGAACCCAGACATGAGGCGTACTTGGCCTGATGGTCGGTATTCACCGCATATGTTTGTTGCTCCCGAATATCCATGATGACGCCGACGATGTCTGTGATCCGTTGTGGTGGCCAAGAACCAGAGGAGCACGAAAAGCCTACCCTAAAATCAAATCATTTATATATACTATTAGTACTATTATTATTATTGTCGTTACTATTACCGTTCGTGTATATGACGCTGATAGTGCAGCAGTGAAGAAGGTAGCAGTTGTACTAACGACAGTGTATAAACGATGGCGGAAAGCGAAGACAGATCTATTGTTACGCATATGAACGAACGAATGATCGCAGGAACATGTTTTACGGGGCGAGGCGGCGCGAGATCGATTAAAACAGCCAGAGATAGCAGTGCGACGGCGGACGCTGGAGACTCATGCTTGCCCTAGCTATCTGGCTACCTGTCCTGCCCGGCCCAGAACGCCCGCATCGTCATCTTTATTCTCATCGCATTTCATACGATCGAAAAAAACAGACAGAATGCGTCAAACGGTTCGTTTCTGCTGCATTTGATGCCACTGCTTCCTTCTACTACCACTACCACTCCCGCTGCCACTAAATCTAGAGCTTCTGCTAAAATATTCTAGTAGTCATGACCGCTCTTTTAGCTTTGGCTTTTCTGAGTATTATTTTCAGCAAGAGAAATAGAGCAAACGTTAAATGGCACCAGAGGCGAAAGACTTTTCCGTTTTGCCCGTGATGCCACCGCTGCTGTTCGCCCCTACAGCACTCTGTGTCTTGATGGATGGGTAGAAATGGCATGACACATATTTCTTATGGGGGCAAAACGAAAGAGCTTGAAACAACATTAGTCATAAAGTCAGTGACATTGGCAAATACAGAAGAACTCCGTATCTAGATACACAAACATATGACAGGGGTAACAGCGAAGATAATGGACACACACAGTCGCTGCTGTGGCTACCTGGCGTCAGTTAAACGAATGCCGCTGTCTAATTTGGATCTAGGAGAATATATTTATACATGGATGAAGATGGTCAATCATGCTTCAACGTGTACACACACACACACACACACACGCAGACACGAAGATACACTCCGAGTGGCTGGACAATCCAGTGAAGCAAAAAAAAAAAAGAAAATATAATAAATAGTAAGAGACTTGTAAATGTTTGCCTGTGTTTTCTTCAGCTTGACGAAGCTGGGTATAGGACGTACGATCTGCGGATTGAAATGGGCTTCGCCCTTCGTAATGGTGACGTGTGGTACTGCGACGTTCATTATGATTCCGGCGTTAATAATCGCCTAGCGGAAAGTCGGACTGAGATACTCTAATATATATAATGAAGGCAACGAATCAGAAGTTCATCGCCAGATCGTTACTTTAGTTTGGAACGTTGAAATTTCGGCACAGCGTCAAAACTGGCGCTGTCGCTTTCTGTGCTCCTCCCCCCCCCCCCCCCCCCGAAGTTGATTAGATCAAGCACATATGGGTGTTATCATTAGTCTTGATAAAAATTAATGACGAAAGTAATAGCAGAAATGGTAGTGGTTAAATAACAGTCACAATAAAAGACAATATTAATAATATGGGAGTCTAGTTAGTGTTGCTCTTGTCCTGAGACACGGTGCCCTGCCAACTGGCGCTCTCAAGTTCGCGCACCCATTCAACTACGGAATAAAGAGGAGCGAAGTACCGCTCTTTGTTAATTCCAAGCAGACTAAGACGGTCATGCATTTCTATGGACTATGCCATACATACTGAACTTTCAGCGTACGTATCGACTTCGTCGAAGAATCTAGCACGATTAAAAAACTATGTGATTTAACGTGTGCGTATCTATTACGTGTGTATATTACTTTCATACGTTACCCATGCGTCAATTCGTTCGTCGTTGCTGGTGGAAGTTTTTCAAGAAGAACGTGGCAAACGTACAATATTTGAATGTACCCTGTTCGCACTGCTTTGTGGACAAGCTGAGCAGGAGGCACTTGGATCTACAGTGAAGTAAGACGTAAGTTCACAGATCGACAATGACAGCCATATGCGTGCTTAGGCGACACATTAGCATGAGTAGGAGGTTAGAATTGCATTCAGGCTTCTGCTATTAGATAGTTTCACGTCAGCGTATTGCAGAGATGTTAACTTAGTAGCAACGGCAAAGTACTGAGATTTTATACTTAGCCGAAAAGTTATTACGTGCGCCAACCTCCGCTGTTCCTTCCAGTTACGTGATCGGTGGCTGGCAGTGAAATTGCCTGTAGTTCTATTGCTGTTACAGCATTATAATTATATCTTGTGCTGCTGCCGAAACTAGCCGAGACAAAGACGCTATTCTGGATGAGCGATATAAACACGTATATGACATGTGAATGTATGCATGTATCATTATAGGATGGTTGACGTAGGGAGCACGATTCAGAAAGGGTCACTGTCGTTGAACAGACGGCCGATTGCTTTTCCTGTTGACTGCTGCTGAATAGAGCAGTGCAAGGTTCCCGCAACATAAGAGACGAACTCGTTGACGAGTTATCGTGGCAGCGGAGCTTGGCTTCCTTCCCCGCTTGCCCACCGCTCACTTGCCGTCTAGCTAGCTAAATGGACGGTCTAACGGCCGCCGCCGCCGCCGCCGCCACCGCCGCCATTATGGATTTATCTCGAATATGTTGTCGTTCTGGTGTTAATAAGGGAAACTAGTGCCATTTCTACTACCAGTCATTATTGCTTTGTCAATAACTTTTTGTCTGGCTATAAAGTCGATGTCGATGATGCCGGGACAACTGCTACCGAAGTCATAATTAGTCTTCATCATTGTCATCATTATATTATTACTATTTATTTATATATATGTGTATAGAGACTATGTGATTTATAGTTGCATTGTATATTGCTTCTAAAACTAGGCGTGTCCGCCTAAAATCACCTAAATCTACGCAATGGCTTTGGCCTGTTTTTATGGGCTATTGTTTCAAAGGTGAGCTTCGTGATAAACTTTAGCGATCGATGTAATGGACATATTTCACAACGTAGCTTGAGAAGCTAGGAAACACGTAAGGCTAATTTGAGTAAATGGGGCACTTTTGCGCAGTCCATTTAAAAAACTTATTGGAAACCTAGGCCGGAATTGCCTTATTCATTTCTACAAAATAGGCAAAGAATATAATTTTCATAAAAGAAATACACCAATGTGCTATGGAGAAACAGAAAAGTCTTTTGGGAAATTGTTGATAATCCATGAAATAAATGAGTTCAGTATTAGAAATACGGTTAATTGCAACGGAAAGTTAAGCAAAATGCGACGACGTTTGGCAAAAACGTTTCAACGGCAGATTTTTGGCAGAGTAACGAAGGGCAATGTTACCAATTTTTACCTGATCAAGGTAAAATCCGAGAAGGCCAGGATTTCAACGACGAACTGGAGCTTCGTGTAGAGCCTGAGTTTAATTTTACATATACTGATATATGTAATTTTATTAAACATTTTCAGGGACAAGGTCAGTTACCTCTTCGGCTAGCAAGATACATTCACTCCAATAACTGTCTAACTATAATGTTTGTATAGCAAGCCATGGCTGTAAAACCTGTAATCAAATATTTACAACGTAGTATTAGATAAAGGGTGCCATTGATCGAGTTCGTTCATTTTAGGGCTGATTATTAAACTGTACCAAGGTAACATGATTCATGTACTGTTCCGATGATAAAATTGGAATATTGCAAATCTAGGAAAAGGCTATTTGGTACGTGGCAATTGCCGTGAAGAACCTGTTAGTATATGCCCCAGCTAGAGTCTGCCCTATCTAGAGTACGAATAGGATTTAACTAATCTATGAACGGAAAAACGGACACGAGCAATTAAGTATTCAGCACCAACCAATCATGACTAAGCATGTTCACGCTCGCTCTTTCTGCCGTAGCCCATAGCTAGTTAGGCTTGTTCCCGTATAGCCTTCAGTGCCAATGCTCTACGCAGTTTTCATCTTGATCTTTCGCTAAAGCACGCGGAACAACATCGAAAAGACGCGGCGTTCGAAGTTCCGCCGATCGATCGATGGACAACGTTAGAAGCTGGCCCCCTATCGTTTTCTTTTCATCATGTACTTACGTATCAGGCGGCAAGCGTTTTCGCCTCGAACAAAGGAAAAATATGAAATTATCTTATATTTATCACTAGTAGAGTAGTTCAGTCGACTGACGCTGCTGTTAGACTAAGGTACAACTGTTAATACAGAATGCTATAATAGAGGTTAAGAACTTTCTTATAGTTACTACTTAGTATTAGCCCAGAACTGTTCAACTTTCAACAGATATTCAACTCCACGGTTAGATTTAGATCTAAAAAGTAAGCAGGTTGATATTATTACTATCAAGCAACGATCATTCGTAAGCAGCTTCCTCATATAGTTTAGGGCCGTAGTCTCACTTGAATATTCGTTATAGCCGTATCATTACAGGAGAAAAACATTCGTCTCGCCATTATTTCACACGCATGTCCGCCCGTATCGAATAAACGAAATAATAAAATATCTAACTAAGTCCAACGTCGATACTTTGGTAGATATTTTCTACGATGTTCCTTAGTAATGCTGCGATACACATATGTATATAGAAATCATGTATAACCATATATATGGTTATACATGATTTCTAATTAAACAGAGCTAAAATTAAAAGTTTCACAGATACACGTGTATGTTGTAAATACTTTTTTTCGTTGTTGCTACTGCTGTCGCTGCCACTAATATTCTACTATGATTTTCTGCAGGCCTGTGCTCTTTTCGGTGCTGATAATTCGATGAGAAAAGCCGTGAACAGTTTGGGACTAAATGCATGTTATAGGCGTTAGTATCACGGTGAAGCCGCGGAAGCGCAGAATGCCGCAGGATGGCCAACCAGGAGAACATCTTAGCGCTGATATCGCTCTCCTTTATTCTGGCTTGGATGCTCCGTTGATGTGCGCACGACGCGACAATGTCTCTGATTCTACAGTGATTCCTTTTCGATATTCTCTGCATATACCTAGCGGCTTGTGTCGATTTATCGGTACTACAGGAAGACGATCCATTTATGTGTGCGATAAAAGATCGACGTTAGACTCCCTTGCAAAGAGACTCGCCATCTGTCGCTCTTCTTTCCGCCGTGGCCACTACTACTACTGCAGAAAAAACGAAACAAAAATAACGCTCGAATAAATAGACGGTGATTAGAATACGGACGATTGCAGCCTATTGGCTACTTCGATTATCGCGCCGATCTCTCACGGATAACAGGCAGCCATCTTGAGTGCTTTCATGTCCGAATATTATCATCGTTTTGGTGTGATTTTTGTTATTAGTACTGTTGCTGTCACAATTGTTTATTAAACGCTATGCGGATCTCCTGAGAACAGGAGGGAGAACGGTAACCAACTGCTTGTTGCATAGTAGAACGGAATAACTTAACCTGAAGGGAGAAAGGCTATGAGGTGCATTGCTTACGAACAATGAGACCCACCATGGATCTCGCTTTGAACTGAGAGACAATACTAATGAGATTATGGTGTTCAATGCTTAACATAGACTTACTGCTGACGTATGGGCGGACTGTGCCGGTCTTATTTTTTACCTGACCGTCTGCTGAAAAATATCGTCATTGCTACAAGTGGCAACGTCGTTGTGCTAAGAATATAAACAAAAATCGATTCGTTTGCTTATACCCTGACTACGACAGCCAAGCAGGGAACTTGTTTTTCATTATCGATAACGGTGGTGTAACGGACCACCGTCAGGGCAAATAAGTTGCCAAGTAGCAAGGGACGCAGGCGAGCCGACCTGGATGGTAACGGTGTTTCGTGATACAGTTGAGATCTTTTGGGCTGTTGTGGTGAGAGTTCACGCGTCATCGGCTAATTCGACAAGAACCAGACCCCGTCATGGCCCTAAAAACGCTTATAGGTGCCTATCTAGAACATAAACTCTACCTACCGCCACTGGCATGCTGATTTTAGAAATAGGGACGCCAAGCGAAACCCTCTGCCTATTCGATTACGTTACGTGTCAGTCTATACTGTTATATATTTGTTATCGTGTACTCAGCTCGTCGGGTCTATATGCAGGTATATGTACAAAAAATGAGCAAGTGCGCTTCCACTGAGTGTATTATATATCTGAGAGGTAATGGCCTTCTAGCACCTTTTTGTCTACCACCGTTTTTGAGAAAAACAGAATGTTAAAATTGAATTCGCTTACGGCACAGCCACGAAATGGTCCGCATGTGCATGGAGCTGGTCGCTGAAGACCATCAAGGCGTAATAACTACGATGTTGTTCTGCGCGACGTTAATATATAAAACCTTTTAAATCTTCGAAAATTGTTTTCCGAAGCGCCGTGTGCGTGTGCGTGTGATAATACCAGTGTTTGTTTGTTTAAGTTTTAGATATCGTTAGAAAAACTGCTCAAATCCGAATCATCATTTGAAAAATAACTTACAGGGTATGCGTTAGAGGACTATGTTATCAAGGGGCGAACATTACTATATCTGAGCAACAAGAGCTTGGTCTCTTCGAGAACGTAGGAATATTAATTATAAGCAGTAATATATGGGGGAGTCGTTCTTCAACTGTAAAGGATGTTCCGGTAAGAATCGACAATATATGAAAAATCGAAGGGCTATACAGTACATACCTTGAAATCAGCGTTTTTCGGACCGCTCTGAAGTGGAGAAAAATAGAAATTTGATTAAATCATACATACAATTTTAACTAGACCTCCCCGTTCAATATGATACACTAGCGAAAGAGCAGATCACTTCAGGCGGTGTCAATTTGGCTCCTACCTGTCCGCTTCCCGATTGAATCTCATCTCTATTAGACGTCCTGACTGGTGAACCATGGCATGAACACATAGTAACAGCCTTTTATTTATTCATCTTATCATAAACGAACCCTGCCTTCATTTTTCCACATGGATCATATTTTTATTAGCTTCGCACGATGTCATCACGTCAATGAAAAATCGCTGGTAAAGAGAAATCACATACATTCTATAGAATGCAAGCGTCGTCTTCAGCCACTCGTGTAAAACAAAAAACGAGAATCTATCCCGTATGATCGACAGGCCAATGGTGCGGCTCGTACAGATCTAAATCAATACCATTCAAATTGAAAAGAACAAACGTCGAACGAGGGGTTTGTTGAGGGGTCGTTGTTGTTAATGGTTGCGCCCATGATAGCGGCGACGATCGAAGCAGCATGCTGATCGTAGGATTGTGATGACAGATCGTTGTCGTTCTAGTGGCTGATAACAAAAGATGTTGTAAAGAAGTTTTTATTTCTATTTGGTAGATGTTTGTCGACGCGATCGTTGTTGGGGGCAGAAGACGACTCAAGCTATTGTGAAGTGTGTGTTTCACTCGATTTATTCAGTCGAGGATTAGTGTTCAACGTGTAAAAATGATAATAATGGTCATAAACAATGTGGCCTATATCATTCATTTGCGCCGCGATAGCAACTGATGACCCAACCGAGCGCGTTTCGTGCATCTAATTATTTGTTTATCTAATAAGCCGTTTCATTCTTTCCAGTAGGCAATCTACAGTGAAAATTTGGTAGCATTTCAGTCTGCAATTGGCTTTCTGCAGAAACCCGTGCTGTAAGCGCAGGCCTGTACTCTCTACTCCACCATGTTCTGACCCTTACTTTCCATGTGTGCATTTGTCTTTTTTTTTTTTCTTTTTTGGAGTCTCTGCCAGTAAAAAATACAAGGACCGGAGAAGACGACTCGTATCTGTTGTTTACTTACAGCCACCTGTATACTACCGGCAGCTTTTACCAACTCGCATTATTCGTACCCAGGCCAGGCCATTAGTATTGGAGAAGACATTCTTTCACAGTAAAAAGTATCACTGCTCAATTCATGCACAGGAATGACGAAAATAGACATCGGTGGTGTCGATGCGGATTCGGATGTGGAGCTGATCGATTGGTCAGTGTCGCTCGATCCCTTTTAGGCGCTTAGGGATGTTTCTTAAGAGCTCAGACTAGTTTCCCGAACTCAGCTGTGAATGTCCCTGAAAACGACAGGGAGCATCCGATACGTCCACAAGAAACACAAAAATATTAGGAACAGCAGCGACAACGCTCGAGAGGGTCCCGCTCCGTCGCTCTGACGCTCGGCCACAAAGCTGCTACTGCGTCGACGACGACCGAAACAGCGATAACTATGACAACCAGCAGCAAATGTCCGACAGCGGCTGATCAGGCCGAGGCGTCCGGCCGCTAGCAGTTCTTTCGATGACATTAGCAGCGCAGCGGCAATAATTGATATTTGCAAATCGTTCGACTGTGACCGGTCACTACGGCGTCAAGTTGTTCAATGATCGCGTTATGCCAGGCGGATCTCGGTGATGGCGACAGCCTTTCGACTCCGTCGGATACCAGTAGTAGTGTCCTACTGCCGTAAATAACTGAGCATTGTCGTCAGGGCGGACGATGGGACTCCTTCAGAAGTCAATCTCTGCAGCCAGCCGAAGAACATGTGTTCGATTTGATAGTGAGTCAATCAAGATATTTGTTCGAGGCACGCAGCGTAGGTCTATAAAAAAGTATAACTCAATTGATTGCTACGCACATTATTACATTGAGCAGGTTTGATCTATTGACGCCGATGGTGTGCGTGTTCGCTTTTCCATAGAGTTCACTGTGCGATTAATCATTTACGGGACGATTTGTCAATCTGAACAATACGTACTGTTTAAAGAACACGGCTTGTAGATAAGCAGTATAAATGGAACGCTTTTCTATAATTAACTCTAGAATATACCTAATTTGGCAGTAGATTCTTAGTTTGCATTTCTTCTATAGTTCCGCTTCGTTGAAGATTGTACAAAATCGGCAACGGTTACCGTTGTGACGATACCAAACTACGATGCTTATGCCAAATAGTACGTGTCCATTAGTGTTGATTTATTTTAAGTTGAGAAGTTAACAGGTGATATTATGCTGCAGCGGCCCAACTTGACAAGTGATCTGTTCTGGATGGAGACGGTTAGTGCTATTTTTACTGTTGACGGACGGCGGATGTTGGCCGTTTGCCGACAGCGTCAGCTAGGAAACCTACCAACGTCAGGCCATAATCTGCAGTGATAATGACAACCATAGCAAGTGCAGTAGTCTCTCGCCCTTCTCCGATCCACCTATCTTTATTTTAATTCTTCTACGCTTCTTCGCATCGTCCTTTGCTGTGGCAGCTCGAAAGGCTCGATCTACGGGTTAACCTCGTAACCTTCATTAGAACACTGCTCCATTTTTTCCAAGCTTCCGTCATCGTCGCTATTGTTGGGTAAGCGAAAAGCAACTTCGGTGGTTTCGGCGAGGTCCTCATGGCTAGCAATGAAACACGTCCTCGCCGTTGTCGGAGGCCGGGACCAGTTTCTACCCTTGTGTTCTGTTTCCATCGCTTTCAGCGACGCACTCATTTGTTGGCCACCATCGGTATGATTTATCACTCGCTGTGTTACCATGGGTCACTATTCGTTCGAGAAGACCTCACACAATTCCGCTTAGTCAGATTTGCTGTGGGCAGTATTAACTCTGTTTAACGACGTATTTATGTACATTGAGCCAACAACGAGCAAGTTCAGGACGTGTATGGGTAAATGTCAACTTAATACATTTGACAATAAAATAGAATGGTACTGATTCTTCGTTGGCATTCTGCTGCGGTTGTTCGCCATGTTTCTTCCTTGACAACGCCGACCACTGCAATTTTTCTATGGTCATCATTAAACGTTGGCCAGCAGCAGCGCCATCATTCACTGTGTCGTCGATCTGTGTCACTTCGCGCGTCATCCCTCTATTTTAACAAGAGCGTATTACTGCTAAATCGTCAATTCCGAGGACGACGAAGTATCAATGCGAACCTTAGCGCGCCAATTTGGTTTTCCATTGAATCTTCGCTTGTCTTCGTTCCTTCTGCGCCACTTGAAGATGCATGTTTTTATCCTCGCTTCTCGAACTTTGGGAGGCGCTAAACGAATTTCGCAAACAAAAGAAAACAGTTTCCCTGATTAAGGATGCGCTATAAAGTACACACAGAGTGGGGAAGTCGTTTGGCAGTTTTCTGCAACCGCACTTGATCTCCATAATAAATTCCCTCCTTGAGCAAGCGTCAACAAAGCAAAAGAGACGACCGCACCTGAATAGCAACGAAACAAACGATCTAACTTCTAGTTCTTCTGAAGATGAGCTGCTTGGATAACGCTAATTTATAAGTAAGTATTCAAAGTGCTCTCAAGATTGTGGTAACCACATCGGCCTCATTTGATAACATCGAGATCCAACAAATACAGCGACAACCAAGCGAACTTAATCAATGTATCTGATTTTGTCTCCTCTTTATTGATGACGAGCTGTTACTAAGGCTTTTTTTTTTTATTTAAATGATAGCTGACCTACTAGTAAAGGAATATAGTTCGTGTACAATTGTTTCAAAGCACCACGCAACGGCGTTATGTATATGTAGTGCATCATAAGGGAAATAGTGTCGCACTATCTATTTTTGCATAGTTCTAGTTGAGGTCTACACTGTTGATAGCGTTCCGGGAGGGGTATATAGCGCGGCGAGCGAATCTGATTGTGCATGATATTTGTTCAGCAACAATATAATAAAAATTCTGACTTTTTTTTTCTAGTTGTTGGTGTTTTTTGATCCTAGGTATGTTCAGTTATGGGTGCTTGGCGGATAAAACGATCGAGCCACCACTCGGGCGTATTGATCTAATTGACACGCTTCCTTGGATCACACCCATCCAACTCTGTAGAGCTATTGACAACGGAAACATTCGAACATTTCTGAACATAGAAATAGAAGGGATCATAATGGCAAATGACAGTTAGGAACATGGATAACGATCCTCCTAGCCTCGGCTTACCTGAACTTCCCACGGTGAACGATTAAGTCGTCAGTCACGCCGCCTAGACATACATGCATATGTGTATTATAAAATAATGAAGATTACGCATTATCATTATTTTACAGCATGATGTACGATATGGAAAATAGACGGGGGGGCGACTAAATTTGACCTTCTGCCCGGGCTTCCTTCTTCCCAGACCCCTAGCGTCGACGTTATTAATGTTGTTGCCGCGTCAGTGGCAGCAGCAGCAGCAGCAGCTTTAAAATGTTAGAAAAATCTTCAACAAAACGTCACACGCCGACCTTATCTGCATACAGCTATCGTTGAGCTACCTCGTCAATAGAAAAACTGATGAATGGGACGCCATAGGGTCAATCGTTTATCTGTCGAGGATTCCCTTATCACTGGGCAATACGACTGCGATCCTGAATAGCACTTAGCTCAGGACACTTGTTGAACACTTGCATAGTAATAGAGCAACGCCTATGCTAAAACAAAGACGAACAAGACATCATTGAAAATAATAGCTTGTCAAGATAAACTCCCGTAAGCATGATCATGGTGATGGTGGTCGCACTATATATATATATATGGGAAAATCATACTCTCTATAATTTATGTACTCGATGACCAACAGAGTCTCACATGACTATTGTCCGCGTCGTTACGATTACTGCCTTCTGATCTACATCTGTGATTTGGGCGAAACTGCGTAACGAGGTAAAACCTGTATTAGCATTACCTTTTGTCTCCGATATGTTTGTAGGAACGAGCAGATCTTCTCGTTCTCATATGTAACCTGTCTCTTAGTGCTATATGTGGTATACTCTGGTTTATTGGTTGAACTTATTTGCCTATTATGCTACCAGTGTTTCACAGTAGGCGTATGTGGCCTTTTTCGCTACGCTACTCAACTTTATATAACCATTTCGAGTTATTAACTTTGTGCTAGCATATGGTTCAATTTGACGGCTGACCGTGGGAGTGAATCTAAGTGTGGCCTGATCAAAAAATGATGGAATAATTTAGCTTGCGAAACGCGATTACCCAGACGAAGACGCCCATTGCGGAATGATTCAGTTGTGGTCGATTTTTCTGTGATGTGCTTGCTACCCGTGACCCAATATGAGCAACGATTTGAGACGGCTAAATCGCAGAGAAATCAGACAGGACGAGTAAGAGATCCTGTCATCGTTACACCTGTCAGTCAAGCAAGGCTCTCCATGAGCAGGAAAAAGGAACCCCATAGACTTGTCAGCCCTGTTGCTTACTACTCGTCATGGCTTCCGTCTAGTGCTGATGGGGTAAGTATTGACAACCGGCAAGGATCGTGCTGTCCAAGAATGATCCTCGCGCTTGTAGAAATCGAAACAGCTTGTAATTGTTGCTTGTCCTGTGATAAGAGCTCCTCAAACAAACCGTGCATCGAAGACTTGTCATAAGCACAGCATTGTCGAAGGCAAAGAAATCAGAAGAAAACATGAGAGTTTAATGGCGAGACGTCACGGCAGCAGCAGCAGCAGCGCGGGCGATAACAACAACAGGACGAAAATAAGTGATCTGACATTTATTTGTTATTTGATTGTATCCATGAACGGATCGCAACGAAAACGCTTACCCCAAGTCACTGTGCTTGATTGAAGTAATATGGCAGCGGGACTATGGTCGCTTGTTCATAACAAAAAGCCAGATACTAAATTCAGCGACATAACTGCTCCACACTTTACACATTCTTAGGACGAAACCGCTGCCGACATCGGTCCGGCGATTAGATTACCGTAATGGTAAGATACACCAGGACCATTTGATGTGTCCTGGCACAAAGGGTCCTATCTGTTGGAACGCTACAGATTTGTCGACCAAAACGGCATTCAGCTGAATTGTTAGAATCGTCGGAATACAAAAGGTGATCGTGGAATCTATCCCAGTTTGTCAACAGCTTTTTGTTTTCACTTGCGAAAACTATCTTCGTATCGTCACCAAGCTAAAATAACAACGAGGTGCTAGCAGCGTTTCGAAATCCCTAGTAAGAGCCGACACTTGAGATTTTACCCTCTACTTGACAACATTGTATGTATATGTATTAGTTGACTTGTTCATTTGGCATTAAGGGCTTTGACACTTTCATTCATTCAACTTAAGTTGTCATTGGTCAACTAACTTGCCAGCTGAGAACAACGACCAGATAGTCTCAACTTTATTTCTTCCTCTCGCGTCCTTAGTCCATGCGTGGTACGTTTGTCGATCTGTCGTGATTGTTGCTGTAAGGTCACGACAGCTGTGGTGGCGAGAGCATCAACAACAGCTAGAGGACTTATGCCACTCAAGTAGCTCGGCTGTCTAGTCAGTCGTTTTCGGTAACGTGACGGTGCCGATGGTCGTACGCCAAAGTGGGCGGGCGCTGAACTGAAGAAACCTGGCTGCGCTCGTTGGCTGTTGGAAGTAATACCCGATTCTCGCAAGAGAGAATGGGTTCTTAATCCCGCGGTGGCGACCGGGTGGTCACCGCCTCTTCGTGCCTGTAGTCATAACACCGGCGAGGATATAGGGCGACGCAGATTCGAGAGGAAAAGAATTGAATCGTTCAGTGTAGCTTAGTCGGTCGGTCGGTCGGTCGGTCGGTCGCTGCAACAGCGCACGAAAAAGACAATAAACTTCGTTGATGAGTGAGTACTACTGGGGTACCGCTGCTATCGGTGCAGCATCGTAGTGTAAGCGGTACATACCTCACGAGAAGAGAGGCGCTCGCTAATACGTCCGTAGGCTGCAGGGGAATGGAGTTGGCAATTGGCGACTGCCCATTCAAACACATACACACACGAGAATCAACTCTCACATAGCATGCACACAATTATCATAATGCATGTTCATTGTTTTCTGGCGTGCTCAACGTTCTTTGTTGCACATATATATACATCGTCGTGCATAGCGGGGTGGACCGCTCAAACTCGTTGGCCGTTTACAAAGGTAGGTGCAGAGGTGTACAGAGATGCTTGCCGCTATTAGGTCTCGTTACGGTCAATCGCTTCATTGCGAAGCACGAATCATCTCTCCTCAGATAAATATTGTCTCATAGACGACGACACAACTGGCTGAAGAACTTTGGCTAATCGTTGTTAGCGGTCAACGGTGCGCACAAAGGATCGTTGCATGCGTACAGGTCTATACAACAAATTGTTGTAGTGAGAAATGGAGACTGTTCGTTCTGCGCCAATTTGTTCGAATTTACTTGTCAACAATGCCAGTTGAACATGTTTCAGACGCCGGGGGTAGATATGACTGATGATGAGTGAAATCAAAGAACAGATGTGCTTAGGCCCAATTGGACATGCACATGATAGACATAGCTAATATCATTCGTTATCAAATGACGATAAGCGTTAAGCGACGATAAGCGTGTCGATGATTTGGTAGTTACGAGCGAATTGTCAGAATAGTAGATTACCTTTGCTACCCCCCCTCCCCCCCCCACGCCCACGATAATCACGAAGAGACAACTCTAGCCCATCGATTTTGTTGCTATGGCTCGTTATGGAGGAAACAAGACCAAGTGTCATTGCCTTTTACACTTTAGTGTTTGTCGGTTTAGCGTTGTCTGCTTATCAGGGTGTGTGCGATTTTCATTGAACAACATTGAAGATGAACAGGAGGTGCTCGCCCGTAGACATCACGGTCTCGCAGTGTCGAGGTTCGCTCTTTTCCCTCGTTAGCAATGAATGAACTGTTTAATCAGTTCTTCGTCGTCCGTTTAATCTACGCCTTTATCTAGTTGTTGACCTATTGAATCGCTTATGAAAATGGCGTAAACAAACATGCACATAGCTACATATAAGAGGTGTACACGTAGTCAACGCAAGATAGATCCTCATTTACGGGTATAATATATATATATATATATTTATTCAACTATTGCTTCAATAGCGGGCGGCGTACACGGCAGCCACCATCACGACTGCGAGACGGAAAGAACAAAAGCTGGAAGCAGGAAACCGTGTGGAGTGTGGTTTTCGCTGCACCTCGGTACATTAACAACGGTTTTTAATGGAACGCACTGCTGTGACTCCAGCCACATACATTAGATTCAATTTCGAATGAATGAATCCACCGTAGACAAGAGGCAATAACACGGTCAAGCTATAGCTTTCTGCTCGTCGAAGCGAGCGACAGTTAGATAACGCTATACGTTACTGTTAGGACAAGCCACAGACACTGGAATGAATGAACAGCCAGACACAGGCGGACGCACCCTGCGATCGGGACGGCAAATAGTATTCTACTTGCTCATCAACGTGTCCAAATTAATTTCAACTTGACCATTATGACCTGACGCCATTGCTTCATCAAAGAGCCATCTAGTCGTCAGTCAATGAAGGCGAATCATATGAGGTACCCCTCCCACATTGTTTTCAAGTTGCAGAACGAACAAACCGAAAACACAAGAGAACATTTAAGAACTAAAACAGCTAGGCTAAAAAAAAAAAAAGCTGAAATGCACATGTTTTTTTTGCCGTCTGAAGGACGAGAACGCCGACACGCAAACTCCTCATCAGCACCGTAACTCAAATATGAACAGAAATTCTGTCGATACAAAGTAGACACCGACGTGATATCTCGTTACAATATATTAGCTACTGAGCCGTAGTCCTTGATCACGCTCTACCACGACTCAGCGACGATTCAACTAAAAAGAACCGTGATGGCCGAACAAAATAACAATAGCATAGACACGTAGAAGGGTTACGGTGCATCTCGGTCGCTGAAGCAAGTTTTGGTGCCTTCAAAAATGGCAAGTGCGGTGAAAATCACAAGCTATAAGGTTGCCGAGTCTTGTCGCCGTATCTCTTTCGTAATTCCCACATGTGTGAAGCACATGTTGACGTGTTTATTTTCTCCCGGTTCGGCCCCGCCATACGGATAAGCCGGCAGGATCGAAGTACGGCCAGTGCTTTTGGGCAACTCAATGATCTGACTTGGTACTAGTATGCTCGAAGCCCGACGATGACGGTCCTTAGTGCTTGTTGAAATAGCATATGTCTTCACTGAGTAGCCTATGATGCTTCGTCGTATAGCCGCTCGTCCGACGACGCGTAGAAATAGACTGCGCAAAGGTGCATAATTAGTAATTGCGCCGTAGAAGTAATGCTGGTAGCAATAATGTGTCTACCAATTACGCAGACAAAACGGTTATACAGCCGAGAGCGAAACAAAATGTGCCTATTTGTCGTCCGATACTGACAATCTGAGCTCTGAACGGATGATATTTTCAGTAGACATATAGCAAGTAGAAAACGCACAACAATCGGTAGTGCCACGAGCCTGGTAAGCGTTATCAACGTAATCAGAGTAACTTTGACGAACGAGACCGACGGCTGATGACGCCATTTAGCGGAAATAAAACGATGGAGGCATTAAAATATACAGTTCATTGTTTCGATGAATTCTGCATTCGAAAGAAGGGGTATTAAAGAAACTGCAGGCAATACTGACGATGGAGATCAGCGAAATATAAC